>NW_025727957.1:0-75628 GCF_021461385.2 Schistocerca piceifrons
GTCAATAAGAAGGTAAGAGGGATACAGTAAACCTCAAGTGAAGCATCGGAATCTATAACTAGTGTCACAGGAATGTGTTCAAAACATAGACAGAAAGAAGAGTCTGTCTTCTTGTAGTGAAGTCGGCATTGTGCCTCTTGAATTAATTCCGATGCAATTTCAGTGTTTCATAGTCAATAAGAAAGTCAGAGGCATACAGTAAACCTCAAGTGAAGCATCGGCATCTATAACTAGTGTCACTGGAGTGGTTCAAAACATAGACAGTAAGAAAGAGTCAGTTTTCTTGTACTTAGGTCGGAATTGTGCCTTTTGTATTTAATTCCGATGCAATTTCTGTGATTCATCGTCAATAAGAAGGTCAGAGGTATACAGTAAACCTGAAGTGAAGCATCGGAATCTGTAACTAGTGTAACAGGTATGGTTCAAAACATAGACAGTAAGAAGAGTCGATTTTCTTGTAATTAAGTCGGCATTGTGCCCTTTGTATTTATTTCCGATGCAATATCTGTTTTTCACCGCCAATAAGAAGGTCAGAGGGATACAGTAAACCTAAAGTGAAAGCATCGGAATCTATAACTTGTGTCACAGAATGGTTCAAGACATAGACAGTAAGAAGAGTCAGTTTCCTTGTACTTAAGGTCGGCATTGTGACTTTTCTATTTAATTCCGATGCAAGTTCCTGTGTTTCATCGTCAATAAGAAGGTCAGAGGGATACAGTAAACCTGAAGTGGAAGCATCTGAATCTATAACTAGTGTCACAGGAATGGTTCAAAAACATAGACAGTAAGAAGAGTCAGTTTTCTTGTACTTAAGTCGGCATTGTGATGTTTGTATTTAATTCCGATACAATTTCTGTGTTTCATCGACAATAAGAAGGTCAGAGGCATACAGTAAAACTTAAGTGAAGCATCGGGAATCTATAACAAGTGTCACAGGAATGGTTCAAAAACATAGACAGTAAGAAGAGTCAGTTTTCTTGTACTTAAGTCGGCACTGTGCATTTTGTATTTAATTCCGATGCAATTTCAGTGTTTCATCATCAATAAGAAGGTCAGAGGGCTACAGTAAAACCTGAAGTGGCGCATCGGAATCTATAACTAGTGTCACAGGAATGGTTCAAAACATAGACAGTAAGAGGAGTCAGTTTACTTGTACTTAAGTCGGCATTGTGCCTTTTCTATTTAATTCCGATCCAATTTCTATGTTTCATCGTCTATAAAACGTCGGAGGGATACAGTAAACCTGAAGTGAAGCATCGGAATCTATAACTAGTGTCACAGAATGGTTCAAAACATAGAACAGTAAGAAGAATCAGTTTTCTCGTACTTAAGTCGGAATTGTGACTTTTGTATTTCATTCCGATGCAATTCTTTGTTTCATCGTCAAAAAGAAGGTCAGAGGGATACAGTGAACCTGAAGTGAAGCATCGGAATCTATAACTAGTGTCACAGTAATGGTTCAAACGATAGACAGTAAGAAGGGTCAGTTTTCTTGTTCTTGAAGTAGGCCTTGTGCCTTTTCTATTTAATTCCGATGCAATTTCTATGTATCATCGTCTATAAGAAGGTCGAAGGGATACAGTAAACCTGAAGTGAAGCATCGAAATCTATAACTAGTGTCACAGGAATGGTTCAAAATATTGACAGCAAGAAGAGTCAGTTTCATCATGTACTTAAGTCGGCATTGTGCCTTTTGTATTTAATTCCGAAGCAATTTCTGTGTTTCATCGTCAATAAGAAGGTCAGAGGGATACAGTAAACCTGAAGTAAAGCATCGGAATCTATAACGAGTGTCACATGAATTGTTCAAAACATTGACAGTAAGAAGAGGCAGTTTTCTTGTACTTAAGTCGGCATTGTGCTTTTGTGTATTAATTCCGATGCAATTTAGGTGTTCATCGTCAATAAGAAGGTCAGAGGGATACAGTGAACCTGAAGTGAAGCATCGGAATCTATAACTAGTGACACAGGAATGGTTCAAAGCATAGACAGTAAGAAGAGTCAGTTTTCTTGTACTTAAGTCGGCATTGTGCCTTTTGTATTTAATACCGATGCAATTTCTGTGTTTCATCGTCAATAAGTAGGTCAGAGGGATACAGTAACCCTGAAGTGAACCATCGGAATCTATCACTAGTGTCACAGGAATGGTTCAAAACATAGACAGTAAGAAGAGTCAGTTTTCTTGTACTTAAGTCGGCATTGTGCCTTTTGTATTTAATTCGATGCAATTTCTGTGTTTCATCGTCAAAAGAAGGTCAGAGGGATACAGTAAACCTGAAGTGAAGCATCGGAATCCATAACTAGTGTCACATGAATGGATCAAAACATAGGACAGTAAGAAGAGTCAGTTTTCTTGTACTTAAGTCAGCATTGTGCCTTTTGTATTTAATTCCTATGCAATTTCTGTGTTTCTTCGTCAATGGAAAGGTCAGAGGGGTACAGATAAACTTGAAGTGAAGCATCGGAATCTATAACTAGTGTCACATGAATGGTTCAAAACATAGAACAGTAAGAAAGAGTCATTTTCTTGTACTTAAGTCAGCATTGTGCCTTTGTATTTAATTCCGATGCAATTTCTGTGTTTCAATCGTCAATAAGAAGGTCAGAGGGATACTGTAAACCTGAAGTGAAGCATACGGATTCTATAACTAGTGTCACAGAATGGTTCAAATATTACACAGTAAGAAGAGTCAGTTATCTTGTACTTAAGTCGGCATTGTGCCTATTGTATTTAATTCCGATGCAATTTCTGTGTTTCATCGTCAATAAGAACTTCAGAAGGATACAGTAAACCTGAAGTGAAGCATCGGAATCTATAACTAGTGTCACAGGATTGGTTCAAAACATAGACAGTAAGAAGAGTCAATTTTCTTGTACTTAAGTCTGCATTGTGCATTTTGTATTTAATTCCGTTGCAAATTGTGTGATTCATCGTCAATACGAAGGTCAGAGGGATACAGTATAGCTGAAGTGAAGCATCGGAATCTATAACTAGTGTAACAGGAATGGTTCAAACATAGACAGTTCATAAGAGTTAGTTTTCTTGTACTTAAGTCGGCATTGTGACTTTCCTATTTAATTCCGATGCAATTTCTGTGTTTCATCGTCAATAAGACGGTCGGAGGGATACAGTAAACCGGAAGTGAAGCATCGGAATCAATAACTACTGTCACAGGAATGGTTCAAAACATAGACATTAAGAAGAGTTAGTTTTCTTGTACTTAGGTCGGCATTGTGCCTTTTCTATTTAATTCCGATGCTATTTCTGCGTTTCATCGTCAATAGGAAGGGTCAGAGGGATACAGTAAACCTGAAGTGAAGCATCGGAATCTATAACTAGTGTAACAGGAATGTGTTCAAACCACAGACAGTAAGAAGGGTCAGTTATCTCGTACTTAAGACGGCATTGTGCCATTTTGTATTTAATTCCTAAGCATTTTCTGTGTTTCATCGTCAATAAGAAGGTCAGAGGGATACAGTAAAACCTGAAGTAAAGCATCGGAATCTATAACGAGTGTCACATAAATGGTTCAAAACATAGACAGTAAGAAGAGTCAGTTTTCTTGTACTTAAGTCGGCGTTGTGCCTTTTGTATTTAATTCCGATGCAATTTCGGTGTTTCATCGTCAATAAGAAGGTCAGAGGGATACAGTGAACCTAGAAGTGAAGCATCGGAATCTATAACTAGTGTCACAGGAATGGTTCAAAACATAGACAGTAAGAAGAGTCAATTTCCTTGTACTTAAGTCGGCATTGTGCCTTTTGTATTTAATTCCGATGCAATTTCTGTGTTTCATCGTCAATAGGAAGGTCAGAGGGATACAGTAACCCTGAAGTGAAGCATCGGAATCTATAACTAGTGTCACAGGAATGGTTCAAAACATAGGACAGTAAGAAGAGTCAGTTTTCTTGTACTTAAGTCGGCATTGTGCCTTTTGTATTTAATTCCGATGCAATTTCTGTGTTTTCAACGTCAAAAAGAAGGTCGGAGGGATACAGTAAACCTGAAGTGAAGCATCGGAATCCATAACTAGTGTCACATGAATGGCTCAAAACATAGACAGTAAGAAGAGTCAGTTTTCTTGTTCTTAAGTCAGCATTGTGCCTTTTGTATTTGATGCCAATGCAATTTCTGTGTTTCATCGTCAATAAGAAGGTCAGAGGGGATACAGTAAACCTGAAGTGAAGCATCGGAATCTATAACTAGTGTCACAGAAATGGTTCAATACATAGACAATAAGCAGAGTCAGTTTTCTTGTACTTAAGTCGCTATTGTGCCTTTTGTATTTCATTCTGAAGCAAATTCTGTGTTTCGTCGTCACTAAGAAGGTCAGAGGCATACAGTAAAACCTGAAGTGAAGCATCGGAATCTATAACTGGTGTCACAGGAATGGTTCAAAACGTAGACAGTAAGAGGAGTCAGTTTTCTTGTACTTAAATCGGGCATTGTGCCTTTTTGTATTTAATTCCGATGCAATTTCTGTGTTTCATCGTCAATAAGAAGGTAAGAGGGATACAGTAAACCTCAGTGAAGCCATCGGAATCTATAACTAGTGTCACAGGAATGGTTCAAAACATAGACAGAAAGAAGAGTCTGTCTTCTTGTAGTGAAGTCGGCATTGTGCCTCTTGTATTTAATTCCGATGCAATTTCAGTGTTTCATAGTCAATAAGAAAGTCAGAGGCATACAGTAAACCTCAAGTGAAGCATCGGCATCTATAACTAGTGTCACAGGAATGGTTCAAAACATAGACAGTAAGAAGAGTCAGTTTTCTTGTACTTAGGTCGGAATTGTGCCTTTTGTATTTAATTCCGATGCAATTTCTGTGATTCATCGTCAATAAGAAGGTCAGAGGTATACAGTAAACCTGAAGTGAAGCATCGGAATCTGTAACTAGTGTAACAGGTATGGTTCAAAACATAGACAGTAAGAAGAGTCGATTTTCTTGTAATTAAGTCGGCATTGTGCCCTTTGTATTTATTTCCGATGCAATATCTGTTTTTTCACACGCCAATAAGAAGGTCAGAGGGATACAGTAAACCTAAAGTGAAGCATCGGAATCTATAACTTGTGTCACAGGAATGTTTCAAGACATAGACAGTAAGAAGAGTCAGTTTCCTTGTACTTAAGTCGGCATTGTTTTTTGACTTTTCTATTTAATTCCGATGCAATTTCTGTGTTTCATCGTCAATAAGAAGGTCAGAGGGATACAGTAAACCTGAAGTGAAGCATCTGAATCTATAACTAGTGTCACGGGAATGGTTCAAAAACATAGACAGTAAGAAGAGTCAGTTTTCTTGTACTTAAGTCGGCATTGTGATGTTTGTATTTAATTCCGATACAATTTCTGTGTTTCATCGACAATAAGAAGGTCAGAGGCATACAGTAAAACTTAAGTGAAGCATCGGAATCTATAACAAGTGTCACAGGAATGGTTCAAAACATAGACAGTAAGAAGAGTCAGTTTTCTTGTACTTAAAGTCGGCAGCTGTGCATTTTGTATTTAATTCCGATGCAATTTCAGTGTTTCATCATCAATAAGAAGGTCAGGAGGGCTACAGTAAACCTGAAGTGGCGCAACGGAATCTATAACTAGTGTCACAGGAATGGTTCAAAACATAGACAGTAAGAGGAGTCAGTTTACTTGTACTTAAGTCGGCATTGTGCCTTTTCTATTAATTCCGATCCAATTTCTATGTTTCATCGTCTATAAAACGTCGGAGGGGATACAGTAAACCTGAAGTGAAGCATCGGAATCTATAAAAGCATCGGAATCTATAACTAGTGTCACAGGAATGGTTCAAAACATAGACAGTAAGAAGAATCAGTTTTCTCGTACTTAAGTCGGAATTGTGACTTTTGTATTTCATTCCGATGCAATTTCTTTGTTTCATCGTCAAAAAGAAGGTCAGAGGGATACAGTGAACCTGAAGTGAAGCATCGGAATCTATAACTAGTGTCACAGTAATGGTTCAAACATAGACAGTAAGAAGGGTCAGTTTTCTTGTTCTGAAGTAGGCCTTGTGCCTTTTCTATTTAATTCCGATGCAATTTCTATGTATCATCGTCTATAAGAAGGTCGAAGGGATACAGTAAACCTGAAGTGAAGCATCGAAATCTATAACTAGTGTCACAGGAATGGTTCAAAATATTGACAGCAAGAAGAGTCAGTTATCTTGTACTTAAGTCGGCATTGTGCCTTTTGTATTTAATTCCGAAGCAATTTCTGTGTTTCATCGTCAATAAGAAGGTCAGAGGGATACAGTAAACCTGAAGTAAAGCATCGGAATCTATAACGAGTGTCACATGAATTGTTCAAAACATTGACAGTAAGAAGAGGCAGTTTTCTTGTACTTAAGTCGGCATTGTGCCTTTTGTATTTAATTCCGATGCAATTTAGGTGTTTCATCGTCAATAAGAAGGTCAGAGGGATACAGTGAACCTGAAGTGAAGCATCGGAATCTATAACTAGTGACACAGGAATGGTTCAAAGCATAGACAGTAAGAAGAGTCAGTTTTCTTGTACTTAAGTCGGCATTGTGCCTTTTGTATTTAATACCGATGCAATTTCTGTGTTTCATCGTCAATAAGTAGGTCAGAGGGATACAGTAACCCTGAAGTGAACCATCGGAATCTATCACTAGTGTCACAGGAATGGTTCAAAACATAGACAGTAAGAAGAGTCAGTTTTCTTGTACTTAAGTCGGCATTGTGCCTTTTGTATTTAATTCCGATGCAATTTCTGTGTTTCATCGTCAAAAGAAGGTCAGAGGGATACAGTAAACCTGAAGTGAAGCATCGGAATCCATAACTAGTGTCACATGAATGGATCAAAACATAGACAGTAAGAAGAGTCAGTTTTCTTGTACTTAAGTCAGCATTGTGCCTTTTGTATTTAATTCCTATGCAATTTCTGTGTTTCTTCGTCAATGGAAAGGTCAGAGGGGTACAGTAAACTTGAAGTGAAGCATCGGAATCTATAACTAGTGTCACATGAATGGTTCAAAACATAGACAGTAAGAAGAGTCATTTTTCTTGTACTTAAGTCAGCATTGTGCCTTTTGTATTTAATTCCGATGCAATTTCTGTGATTCATCGTCAATAAGGAGGTCAGAGGTATACAGTAAACCTGTAGTGAAGCATCGGAATCTGTAACTAGTGTCACAGGTATCGTTCAAAACATAGACAGTAAGAAGAGTCATTTTCTTGTAATTAAGTCGGCATTGTGCCTTTTGTATTTAATTCTGATGCAATTTCTGTGTTTCATCGTCAATAAGAAGGTCAGAGGGATACAGTAAACCTGAAGTGAAGCATAGGATTCTATAACTAGTGTCACAGGAATGGTTCAAATATTACACAGTAAGAAGAGTCAGTTATCTTGTACTTAAGTCGGCATTGTGCCTATTGTATTTAATTCCGATGCAATTTCTGTGTTTCATCGTCAATAAGAACTTCAGAAGGATACAGTAAACCTGAAGTGAAGCATCGGAATCTATAACTAGTGTCACAGGATTGGTTCAAAACATAGACAGTAAGAAGAGTCAATTTTCTTGTACTTAAGTCTGCATTGTGCATTTTGTATTTAATTCCGTTGCAAATTGTGTGATTCATCGTCAATACGAAGGTCAGAGGGATACAGTAAAGCTGAAGTGAAGCATCGGAATCTATAACTAGTGTAACAGGAATGGTTCAAACATAGACAGTTAGAAGAGTTAGTTTTCTTGTACTTAAGTCGGCATTGTGACTTTCCTATTAATTCCGATGCAATTTCTGTGTTTCATCGTCAATAAGACGGTCGGAGGGATACAGTAAACGGAAGTGAAGCATCGGAATCAATAACTACTGTCACAGGAATGGTTCAAAACATAGACATTAAGAAGAGTTAGTTTTCTTGTACTTAGGTCGGCATTGTGCCTTTTCTATTTAATTCCGATGCTATTTCTGCGTTTCATCGTCAATAGGAAGGTCAGAGGGATACAGTAAACCTGAAGTGAAGCATCGGAATCTATAACTAGTGTAACAGGAATGGTTCAAACCACAGACAGTAAGAAGGGTCAGTTATCTCGTACTTAAGACGGCATTGTGCCTTTTGTATTTAATTCCTAAGCATTTTCTGTGTTTCATCGTCAATAAGAAGGTCAGAGGGATACAGTAAACCTGAAGTAAAGCAACGGAATCTATAACGAGTGTCACATGAATTGTTCACAACATAGACAGTAAGAAGAGACAGTTTTCTTGTACTTATGTTGGCATTGTGCCTTTGTATTTAATTCCGATGCAATTTCTGTGTTTCATCGTCAATATGAAGGTCAGAGGGATACAGTAAACCTGACGTGAAGCATCGGAATCTATAACTAGTGTCCCAGGAATGGTTCAAAACATAGACAGTAACAAGAGTCAGTTTTCTTGTACTTAAGTCGGCATTGTGCCTTTTGTATTTAATTCCGATACAATTTCAGTGTTTCACAGTCAATAAGAAAGTCAGAGGCATACAGTGAACCTGAAGTGAAACATCGGAATCTATTACTAGTGTCACAGGATTGGTTCAAATCATAGACAGTAAGAAGAGTCAGTTTTCTTGTACTTAAATCGGCATTGTTCCTTTTATATCTAATTCCGATGTAATTTCTGTGTTTCATCGCCAATAAGGAGGTCAGAGGGATACAGTAAACCTGAAGTGAAGCATCGGAATCAATAACTAGTGTCACAGGTATGGTTCAAAATATAGACAGTAAGAAGAGTCATTTTTCTTGTAATTATGTCGGCATTGTGCCCTTTGTATTTATTTCCAATGCAATATCTGATTTTCATCGCCAATAAGTAGGTCAGAGGGATACAGTAAACCTAAAGTGAAGCATCGGAAACTATAACTTGTGTCACAGGAATGGTTCAAGGCATAGACAGTAAGAAGAGTCAGTTTTCTTGTACTGAAGTCGGTTCTTGTGCCTTTTCTATTTAATTCCGATGCAATTTCTATGTTTCATCGTCTATAAGAAGGGCGAAGGGATACAGTAAACCTGAAGTGAAGCATCGGAATCTATAACTAGTGTCACAGGAATGGTTCAAAACATAGACAGTAAGAAGAGTCAATTTTCTTGTACTTAAGTCGGCATTGGGCATTTTGTATTTAATTCCGTTGCAAATTGTGTGTTTCATCGTCAATACGAAGGTCAGAGGGATACAGTAAACCTGAAGTGAAGCATCGGAATCTATAACTAGTGTAACAGGAATGGTTCAAACATAGACAGTTAGAAGAGTTAGTTTTCTTTTACTTAAGTCGGCATTGTGACTTTTCTATTTAATTCCGATGCAATTTCTGTGTTTCATCGTCAATAAGAAGGTCGGAAGGATACAGTAAACCTGAAGTGAGGCATCGGAATCAATAACTAGTGTCACAGGAATGGTTCAAAACATAGACATTAAGAAGAGTCAGTTTTCTTGTACTTAAGTCGGCATTGTGCCTTTTGTATTTAATTCCGATGCAATTTCTGTGTTTCATCGTCAATAAGAAGGTCAGAGGGATACAGTAACCCTGAAGTGAACCATCGGAAACTATAACTAGTCTCACAGGAAAGGTTCAAAACATAGACAGTAAGAAGAGTCAGTTTTCTTGTACTTAAGTCGGCATTGTGCCTTTTGTATTTAATTCCGATGCAATTTCGGTGTTTCATCGTCAAAAAGACGGTCAGAGGGATACAGTAAACCTGAAGTGAAGCATCGGAATCCATAACTAGTGTCACATGAATGGTTCAAAACATAGACAGTAAGAAGAGTCAGTTTTCTTGTACTTAAGTCAGCATTGTGCCTTTTGTATTTAATTCCAATGCAATATCTGTGTTTCATCGTCAATAAGAAGGTGCAAGGTAGTATATAGTAAACCCGAAGTGAAGCATCGGAATCTATAACTGGACTCACGGGAGAGGTTCAAATCATAGAAATTTAGAGTGAAAGTCCTCTTGTACTTAAGTGGCCATTGTGTCTTTTGTATTAAATTCGGATGCAATTTCTGTGTTTCATCGTCAATAAGAATGTCCAAGGGATACAGTTAACGTGAAGTGAAGCATCGGAATCCGAAACTAGACTCACACAAGAGGTTCAAATCATGGAAAGTTAGAATGTCAGTCCTCTTGTACTTAAGTCGGCATTGTGCCTTTTGTATTAAATTCGGATGCAATTTCTGTGTTTCATCGTCAATAAGAAGGTCCAAGGGATACAGTAAACCTGAAGTGAAGCATCGGAACTAAAAACAGGACTCACAGGAGAGGTTCAAATAATAGAAAGTGAGAGTGTCAGTCCTCTTGTATTTAAGTCGGCATTGTGCCTTTTGTACTAAATTCGGATGCAATTTCTGTGTTTCAACGTCAATACGAAGATCCAAGGGATACAGTAAACCTGAAGTGAAGCATCAGAATCTAAAACTGGACTCACTGGTGAGGTTCAACCCATAGAAAGTGAGAGTGTGAGTTCTCTTGTACTTAAGTCGGCATTGTGCCTTTTGAATTTAATTTCGATGCAATTTCTGTGTTTCATCGTCAATAAGAAGGTGGAAGGTATACAGTAAACCTGAAGTGAAGCATCGGAATCTAAAACTGGACTCACTGGAGAGGTTCAAATCATGGAAAGTGAGAGTGTCGGTCATCTTGTACTAAAATCGGCATTGTGCCTTTTGTATTAAAATCGGACGAAATTTCTGCGTTTCATCGTCAATAAGAAGGTGCAAGGTATACAGTAAACCTGAAGTGAAGCATCGGAATTAAAAACTGGTCTCACAGGAGAGCTTCAAATCATAGAAAGTGAGAGTGTCAGTCCTCTTGTACTTGAGTCGGCATTGTGCACTTTGTATTAAATTCGGATGCATTTCTGTGTTTCATCGCCAATAAGAAGGTCTAAGGGATACAGTAAACCTGAAGTGAAGCATCGGAATCTAAAACTGAACTCATAGGAGAGGTTCAAATCATAGAAAGTGAGAGTGTCAGTCCTCTGGTACTTAAGTCGGCATTGTGCCTTTTGTATTAAATTCGGATGCAATTTCAGTGTTTCATCGTCAACAAGAAGGTGCTAGGTATACAGTAATCCTGAAGTGAAGCTTCGGAATCTAAGACTGGAGTCACAGGAGAGGTTCAAATCATAGAAAGTGAGTGTGTCAGTCCTCTTTTACTTAAGTCGGATTTGTGTTTTCAATTGAATTCCGATGCAATTTCTGTGTGTCATCGTCAATAAGAAGGTCCAAGGGATACAGTAAACCTGAAGTGAAATATTGAAATCTAAAACTGGACCCACAGGAGAGGTTCATTTCATAGAAAGTTAGTGTGTCAGTCCTCATGTACTTAAGTCGGCATTGTGCGTTTTGTTTTAAATTCGGATGCAAACTCTGTGTTTCATCGTCAACAAGAAGGTCCAAGGGATACAGTAAACCTGAAGTGAAGCATCGGAATCTAAAACTGGACTCACAGGAGAGGTTCAAATCATAGAAAGTGAGAGTGTCAGTCCTCTTGTACTTAAGTCGGCATTGTGCCTGATGTATTAAATTCGGAGCAATTTCTGTGTTTCATCGTCAATAAGAGTGTGCAAGGTATACAGTAATCTTGAAGTGAAGCATCGGAATCTGAAACTGGACTAACAGGTGAGGTTCAAATCGTAGGAAGTGAGAGTGTCAGTCCTCTTGTACTTAAGTCGGCATTGTGCTTTTGCACTAAATGCGGATGCAATTTCTGTGTTTTATCGTCAATAAGAAGGTGCAAGGTATACAGTGAACCTGAAGTGAAGCATCGGAATCTAAAACTGGACTCACAGGAAAGGTACAAATCATAGAAAGTGAGTGTGTTAGTCCTCTTGTACTTAAGTCAGCATTGTGCCTTTTGTATTAAATTCGGATGGAATTTCTGTGTTTCATCGTCAATAAGATGGTGCAAGGTATACAGTAAACGTGAAGTGAAGCATCAGAATCTAAAACTAGACTCACACAAGAGGTTCAAATCATAGAAAGTTAGAGTATCCGTCCTCTTGTACTTAAGTCGGCATTGTGCCTTTTGTATTAAATTCGGATGCAAACTCTGTGTTTCATTGGCAATAAGAATGTCCAAGGGATACAGTAAACCTGAAGTGAAGCAACGGAATCTAAAACTGGACTTTACAGGAGAGGTTCAAATCATAGAAAGTGAGAGTGTCAGTCCTCTTTTACTTAAGTCGGAATTGTGCCTTTTGAATTTAATTCCGATGCAATTTCTGTGTGTCATCGTCAATAAGAAGGTCCAAAGGATACAGTAAACCTGAAGTGAAGCATCGAAATCTAAAACTGGACTAACAGGAGAGGTTCAAATCATAGAAAGTTAGAGTATCAGTCCTCATGTACTAAAGTCGGCATTGTGCCTTTTGTATTAAATTCGGATGCAAACTCTGTGTTTCATCGTCAATAAGAAGGTCCAAGGGATACTGTAAACCTGAAGTGAAGCATCGGAATCTAAAACTAGACTCACAGGAGAGGTTCAAATCATAGAAAGTTAGAGTGTCAGTCCTCTTGCACTTAAGTCGTCATTGTGCCTTTTGTGTTAAATTCGGATGCAAACTCTGTGTTTCATCGTCAACAAGAAGGTGCTAGGTATACAGTAAACCTGAAGTGAAGCATCGGAATCTAAGACTGGACTCACAGGAGAGTTTCAAATCATACAAAGTGAGAGTGTCAGTCCTATTGTACTTAAGTCGGTATTGTGCCTTTTGTATTAAATTCGGATGCCAATTCTGTGTTTCATCGTCAATAAGAAGGTATAAGGGATACAGTAAACCTGAAGTAAAGCATCAGAATCTATAACTGGACTTACAGGGGAAGTTCAAATAATAGGGAGTTAGAGTGTCACTCTTCTTGGACATACGTCGGCATTGTGCCTTTTGAATTTAATTCCGATGCAATTTCTGTGTTTCATCGATAATAAGAAGGTGCAAGGTATACAGTAAACCTGAAGTGAAGCATCGGATTCTAAAACTGGACTCAAAGGAATGGTTCAAATCATAGAAAATTAGAGTGTCAGTCCTCTTGTACTTAAGTCGCCATTGTGCCTTTTGTATTAAATTCGGATGCAATTTCTGTGTTTCATCGTCAATAAGAATGTCCAAGGGATACAGTAAACGTGAAGTGAAGCATCGGAATCTAAAACTGGACTCACAGGAGAGGCTCAAATCATAGAAAGTGAGAGCGTCAGTCCTCTTGTACTTAAGTCATCATTGTGCCTATTGTATTAAACTCGGATGCAGTTTCTGTGTTTCATCGTCAATAAGAAGGTGCAAGGTATACAGTAAACCTGAAGTGAAGCATCGGAATCTGAAACTGGACTCACAGGAGAGGTTCAAATCATAAAAAGTTAGAGTGTCAGTCCTCTTGTACTTGATTCGGCATTGTGCCTTTTGTATTAAATTCGGATGCAATTTCTGTGTTTCATCGTCAATAAGAATGTCCAAGGGAAACAGTAAACCTGAAGTGAAGCATCTGAATCTAAAACTGGACTCACAGGGGAGGTTCAAAACGTGGAAAGTGAGAGTGTCAGTCCTCTTGTACTTAAGTCGGCATTGTGCCTTTTGTATTAAATTCGGATGCAACCTCTGTGTTTCATTGGAAATAAGAAGGTCCAAGGGATACAGTAAACCAGAAGTGAATCATCGGAATCTAAAACTGGACTCACAGGAGAGGTTCAAATCACAGAAAGTTAGAGTGTCAGTCCTCTTGCACTTATGTCGGCATTGTGCCTTTTGAATTTAATTCCGCTCCAATTTCTTTGTTTTATCGTCAATAAGAACGTCCAAGGGATACAGTAAACCTGAAGTGAAGCAACAGAATCTAAAACTGGACTCACAGGAGAGGTTCAAATCATAGAAAGTGAGAGTGTCAGTCCTCTTTTACTTAAGTCGGAATTGTGCCTTTTGAATTTAATTACGATGCAATTTCTGTGTGTCATCGTCAATAAGAAGGTCCAAGGGATACAGTAAACCTGAAGTGAAGCATCGAAATCTAAAACTGGACTCACAGGAGAGGTTCAATTCATAGAAAATTAGGTTGTCAGTCCTCATGTACTTAAGTCGGCATTGTGCCTTTTGTATTAAATTCGGATGCAAACTCTGTGTGTCATCGTCAATAAGAAGGTCCAAGGGATACAGTAAACCTGAAGGGAAGCATCGGAACTAAAAACAGGACTCACAGGAGAGGCTCAAATAATAGAAAGTGAGAGTGTCAGTCCTCTTGTACTTAAGTCGCCATTGTGCCTTTTGTATTAAATTCGGATGCTATTTCTGTGTTTCCTCGTCAATAAGAATGTCCAAGGGATACAGTAAGCCTGAAGTGAAGCAGCTGAATCTAAAACTGGACTCACTGGAGAGGTTCAAATCATGGAAAGTGAGAGTGTCAGCCCTCTTGTACTAAAGTCGGCATTGTGACTTTTGTATTAAATTCGGATGAAATTTCTGTGTTTCATCGTCAATAAGAAGGTGCAAAGTATACAGTAAGCCTGAAGTGACGCATCGGAATCTAAAACTGCACTCACAGGAGAGGTTCAAATCATAGAAAGTGAGAGTGTCATTCCTCTTGTACTTGAGTCGGCATTGTGCCTTTTGTATTAAATTCGGATGCAATTTCTGTGTTTCATCGTCAATAAGAAGGTCCAAGGGATACTGTAAACCTGAAGTGAAGCATCGGAATCTAAAAGTAGACTCACAGGAGAGGTTCAAATCATAGAAAGTTAGAGAGTCAGTCCTCTTGCACTTATGTCGGCATTGTGCCTTTTGTGTTAAATTCGGATGCAAACTCTGTGTTTCATCGTCAACAAGAAGGTGCTAGGTATACAGTAAACCTGAAGTGAAGCATCGGAATCTATGACTGGACTCACAGGAGAGGTTCAAATCATAGAATGTGAGAGTGTCACTCCTCTTGTACTTGAGTCGGTATTGTGCCTTTGTAT
The DNA here is from genome assembly GCF_021461385.2 of Schistocerca piceifrons. Lineage (NCBI taxonomy): Eukaryota > Metazoa > Arthropoda > Insecta > Orthoptera > Acrididae > Schistocerca > Schistocerca piceifrons. The sequence continues at coordinate 14,944 of NW_025727957.1, forward strand.
TAAATTCGGATGCAATTTCTGTGTTTCATCGTCAATAAGAAAGTCCAAGGGATACAGTAAACCTTAAGTGAAGCAACTGAATCTAATACTGGACTCAAGGGAGAGGTTCAAATCATAGTGTGTTAAAGTGTCAGTCCTCTTTTACTTAAGTCGGCATTGTGCCTTTCGTATTACATTCGGATGCAATCTCTGTGTTTCATCGTCAATAAGAAGATCCAAGGGATACAGTAAACCTGAAGTGAAGCATCGGAATCTAAAACTGGACTCACAGGAGAGGTTCAAATTATACAAAGTTAGAGTGTCAGTCCTCTTTTACTTAAGTCGGCATTGTGCCTTTTGTATTAAATTCCGATGCAATTTCTGTGTTTCATCGTCAATAAGATGGTGCAAGGTATACAGTAAACCTGAAGTGAAGCATCGGAATCTAAAACTGTACTCACACCAGAGGTTCAAATCATAGAAAGTGAGAGTGTCAGTCCTCTTGTACATAAGTCGGCATTGTGCCATTTGTATTAAATTCGGATGCAATTTATGTGCTTCATCGTCAATAAGAAGGTCCAAGGGATACAGTAAACCTGAAGTGAAGCATCGGAATCTAAAACTGGACTCACAGGAGAGGTTCATATCATAGAAAGTTAGAATGTCAGTCCTCTTGTACTTAAGTCGGCATGTGCCTTTTTTTCTAAATTTGGATGCAAGTTCTGTGTTTCATCGTCAATTAGAAGGTCCAAGGGATACAGTATACTTGATGTGAAGCATCGGAATCTAAAACTGGACTCACAGGAGAGGTTCAAATCATAGAATGTTAGAGTGTTAGTTCTCTTTTACTTAAGTCGGCATTGAGCCTTTTGTATTAAATTCGGATGCAATGTCTGTGTTTCACCGTCAATAAGAATGTCCAAGGGATACAGTAAACCTGAAGTGAATCATCGGAATCTAAAACTGGACTCACAGGAGAGGTTCAAATCACAGAAATTTAGAGTGTCAGTCCTCTTGCACTTATGTCGGCATTGTGCCTTTTGAATTTAATTCCGCTCCAATTTCTGTGTTTTATCGTCAATAAGAACGTCCAAGGGATACAGTAAACCTGAAGTGAAGCAACGGAATCTAAAACTGGACTCACAGGAGAGGTTCAAATCATAGAAAGTGAGAGTGTCCGTCCTCTTTTACATAAGTCGGAATTGTGCCTTTTGAATTTAATTACGATGCAATTTCTGTGTGTCATCGTCAATAAGAAGGTCCAAGGGATACAGTAAACCTGAAGTGAAGCATCGAAATCTAAAACTGGACTCACAGGAGAGGTTCAATTCATAGAAAGTTAGGTTGTCAGTCCTCATGTACTTAAGTCGGCATTGTGCCTTTTGTATTAAATTCGGATGCAAACTCTGTGTGTCATCGTCAATAAGAATGTCCAAGGGATACAGTAAACCTGAAGAGAAGCATCGGAACTAAAAACAGGACTCACAGGAGAGGTTCAAATAATAGAAAGTGAGAGTGTCAGTCCTCTTGTACTTAAGTCGCCATTGTGCCTTTTGTATTAAATTCGGATGCTATTTCTGTGTTTCCTCGTCAATAAGAATGTCCAAGGGATACAGTAAGCCTGAAGTGAAGCATCTGAATCTAAAACTGGACTCACTGGAGTGGTTCAAATCATGGAAAGTGAGAGTGTCAGCCCTCTTGTACTAAAGTCGGCATTGTGCCTTTTGTATTAAATTCGGATTAAATTTCTGTGTTTCATCGTCAATAAGAAGGTGCAAAGTATACAGTAAGCCTGAAGTGACGCATCGGAATCTAAAACTGGACTCACAGGAGAGGTTCAAATCATAGAATGTTAGAGTGTCAGTCCTCTTGTACTTAAGTCGGCATTGTGCCTTTTGAATTTAATTCCGATGCAATTTCTGTGATTTATCGGTAATAATAACGTCCAAGGGATACAGTGAACCTAAAGTGAAGCAACGGAATCTAAAACTGCACTCACAGGAGAGGTTCAAATCATAGATAGTGAGAGTGTCAGTTCTCTTTTACTTAAGTCGGAATTGTGCCTTTTGAATTTAATTCCGATGCAGTTTCTGTGTGTCATCGTCAATAAGAAGGTCCAAGGGATACAGTAAACCTGAAGTGAAGCATCGGAATCTAAAACTGGACTCACAGGAAAGATTCAAATCATAGATAGTTAGAATGTCACTCCTCTTGTACTTAAGTCGGTATTGTGCCTTTTGGATTAAATTCGTATGCGATTTCTGTGTTTCATCATCAATAAGAAGCTCCAATGGATACAGTAAACCTTAAGGGAAGCATCGGAATCTAAAAATGGACTCACAGGAGAGGTTCAAATCATAGATTGTTAGAGTGTCAGTCCTCTTTTACTTAAGTCGGCATTGTGCCCTTTGTAATAAATTCGGATGCAATTTCTGTGTTTCATCGTCAATAAGAAGGTCCAAGGGATACAGTAAACCTGAAGTGAAGCATTGGAATCTAAAACTAGACTCACAGGAGAGGTTCAAATCATAGAAAGTGGGAGTGTCAGTCTTCTTGTACTTAAGTCGGCATTGTGCCTTTTGAATTTAATTCCGATGCAATATCTTTGTTTCATCGTCAATAAGAAGGTGCAAGGTATACAATAAACCTGAAGTGAGAGCATCGGAATCTAAAACTGGACTCACAGGAGAGGTTCGAATCATTGAAAGTGAGAGTGTCAGTCCTCTTGTACTTAAGTCGCCATTGTGCCTTTTGTATTAAATTTGGATAGAATTTCTGTGTTTCATCGTCAATAAGAAGATCCACAGGATACAGTAAACCTGAAGTAAAACATCGGAATCTAAATCTGGACTCACAGGAGAGGTTCAAATCATAGAAAGTTAGAGTGTCATCCCTCTTGTACTTAAGTCGGCATTGTGCCTTATATATTAAATTCGGATGCAAACTCTGTGTTTCATCGTCAATAAGAAGGTCCAAGGGATACAGTAAACCTGAAGTGAAGCATCGGAATCTAAAACTGGACTCACAGGAGGGGCTCAAATCATAGACAGTGAGAGTGTCAGTCCTCTTTTACTTAAGTCGGCATTGTGCTTTTCGAATTTAATTCCGATGCAATTTCTGTGATTCATCGTCAATAAGAATGTCCAAGGGATACAGTAAACCTGAAGTGAAGCACCGGTATCTAAAACTGGACTCACAGGAGAGGTTCAAATCATAGAAAGTGAGAGTGTCAGTCCTCTTGTACTTAAGTCGGCATTGCGCCATTTGTATTAAATTCGGATGCAATTTCTGTGTTACATCGTCAATAAGAAGGTGAAAGGGATACAGTAAACATGAAGTGAAGCATCGGAATCTTAAACTGGACTCATAGGAGAGATTCAAATCATAGAAAGTTAGTGTGTTACTCCTCTTGTACTTAAGTCGGTATTGTGCCTTTTGTATTAAATTCGGATGCAATTTCTGTGTTTCATCGTCAATAAGAAGGTCCAAGAGATACAGTAAACGTTAAGGGAAGCATCGGAATATAAAAGTGGAATCACAGGAGAGGTTCAAATCATAGAATGTTAGAGCGTCAGTCCTCTTTTACTTAAGTCGGCATTGTGCCTTTTGTATTAAATTCGGATGCAATTTCTGTGTTTAATCGTCAATAAGAAGGACCAATGGATACAGTAAACCTAAAGTGAAGCATCGGAATATAAAACTGGACTCACAGGAGAGGTTCGAATCACAGAAAGTTAGAGTGTCAGTCCTCTTGTACTTAAGTCGGCATTGTGCCTTTTGAATTTAATTCCGATGCTATTTCTGTGTTTTATCGTCAATAAGAACGTCCAAGGGATACAGTAAACCTGAAGTGAAGCAACGGAATCTAAAACTGGACTCACAGGAGAGGTTCAAATCATAGAAAGTGAGAGTGTCAGTCCTCTTTTACTTACGTCGGAATTGTGCATTTTTAATTTAATTCCGATGCAATTTCTGTGTGTCATCGTCAATAAGAAGGGCCAAGGGATACAGTAAACCTGAAGTGAAGCATCGGAATCTTAAACTGGACTCATACGGGAGATTCAAATCATAGAAAGTTAGAGTGTTACTCCTCTTGTACTTAAGTCGGTATTGTGCCTTTTGTATTAAATTCGGATGCAATTTCTGTGTTTCATCGTCAATAAGAAGGTCCAAGGGATAGAGTAAACCTGAAGTGAAGCATTGGAATCTAAAACTAGTCTCACAGGAGAGTTTCAAATCATAGAAAGTGGGAGTGTCAGTCTTCTTGTACTTAAGTCGGCATTGTGCCTTTTGAATTTAATTCCGATGCAATTTCTTTGTTTCATCGTCAATAAGAAGGTGCAAGGTATACAATAAACCTGAAGTGAGAGCATCGGAATCTAAAACTGGACTCACAGGAGAGGTTCGAATCATGGAAAGTGAGAGTGTCAGTCCTCTTGTACTTAAGTCGCCATTGTGCCTTTTGTATTAAATTTGGATAGAATTTCTGTGTTTCATCGTCAATAAGAAGATCCACAGGATACAGTAAACCTGAAGTAAAACATCGGAATCTAAATCTGGACTCACAGGAGAGGTTCAAATCATAGAAAGTTAGAGTGTCATCCCTCTTGTACTTAAGTCGGCATTGTGCCTTATATATTGAATTCGGATGCAAACTCTGTGTTTCATCGTCAATAAGAAGGTCCAAGGGATACAGTAAACCTGAAGTGAAGCATCGGAATCTAAAACTGGACTCACAGGAGGGGCTCAAATCATAGACAGTGAGAGTGTCAGTCCTCTTTTACTTAAGTCGGCATTGTGCTTTTTGAATTTATTTCCGATGCAATTTCTTTGATTCATCGTCAATAAGAATGTCCAAGGGATACAGTAAACCTGAAGTGAAGCACCGGTATCTAAAACTGGACTCACAGGAGAGGTTCAAATAATAGAAAGTGAGAGTGTCAGTCCTCTTGTACTTAAGTCGGCATTGCGCTATTTGTATTAAATTCGGATGCAATTTCTGTGTTACATCGTCAATAAGAAGGTGAAAGGGATACAGTAAACATGAAGTGAAGCGTCGGAATCTTAAACTGGACTCATAGGAGAGATTCAAATCATAGAAAGTTAGTGTGTTACTCCTCTTGTACTTAAGTCGGTATTGTGCCTTTTGTATTAAATTCCGACGCAATTTCTGTGTTTCATCGTCAATAAGAAGGTCCAAGAGATACAGTAAACGTTAATGGAAGCATCGGAATATAAAAGTGGACTCACAGGAGAGGTTCAAATCATAGAATGTTAGAGCGTCTGTCCTCTTTTACTTAAGTCGGCATTGTGCCTTTTGTATTAAATTCGGATGCGATTTCTGTGTTTAATCGTCAATAAGAAGGACCAAGGGATACAGTAAACCTAAAGTGAAGCATCGGAATCTAAAACTGGACTCACAGGAGAGGTTCGAATCACAGAAAGTTAGAGTGTCAGTCCTCTTGTACTTAAGTCGGCATTGTGCCTTTTGAATTTAATTCCGATGCTATTTCTGTGTTTTATCGTCAATAAGAACGTCCAAGGGATACAGTAAACCTGAAGTGAAGCAACGGAATCTAAAACTGGACTCACAGGAGAGGTTCAAATCATAGAAAGTGAGAGTGTCAGTCCTCTTTTACTTACGTCGGAATTGTGCATTTTTAATTTAATTCCGATGCAATTTCTGTGTGTCATCGTCAATAAGAAGGGCCAAGGGATACAGTAAACCTGAAGTGAAGCATCGGAATCTTAAACTGGACTCATAGGAGAGTTTCAAATCATAGAAAGTTAGAGTGTTACTCCTCTTGTACTTAAGTCGGTATTGTGCCTTTTGTATTAAATTCGGATGCAATTTCTGTGTTTCATCGTCAATAAGAAGGCCCAAGGGATACAGTAAACCTGAAGTGAAGCATCGGAATCTAATACTGGACGCACAGGAGAGGTTCAAATCATACTAAGTTAGAGTGTCAGTCCTCTTTTACTTAAGTCGGCATTGTGCCTTTTGTATTAAATTCCGATGCAATTTCTGTGTTTCATCGTCAATTAGAAGGTGCAAGGTATACAGTGAACCTGAAGTGAAGCATCGGAATCTAAAACTGGACTCACATCAGAGGTTCAAATCATAGAAAGCGAGAGTGTCAGTACTCTTCGACTTAAGTCGGCATTGTGCCATTTGTATTAAATTCGGATACAATTTCTGTGTTTCATCGTCAATAAGAAGGTCCAAGGGATACAGTTAACCTGAAGTGAAGCATCGGAACCTAAAACTGGACTCACAGGAGAGGTGCATATCATAGAAATTTAGAATGTCAGTCCACTTGTCCTTAAGTCGGCATTGTGCATTTTGTTCTAAATTCGGATGCAATATCTGTGTTTCGTCGTCAATAAGAAGGTCCAAGGGATACAGTATACCTGAAGTGAAGCATCGGAATCTAAAACTGGACTCACAGGAAAGATTCAAATCATACATTGCTAGAGTGTCAGTCCTCTTGTACGTAAGGCAGTATTGTGCTTCTTGTATTAAATTCCGATGCAATTTCTTTGTTTCACCGTCAATAAGAAGGTGCAAGGTACACAGTAAACCTGAAGTGAAGCTTCGGAATCTAAAAGTGGACTCACAGGAGAGGTTCAAATCATAGAAGCTGAGAGTGTCAGTCCTCTTGTACTTAAGTCGGCATTGTGCCATTTGTATTAAATTCGGATACAATTTCTGTGTTTCATCGTCAATAAGAAGGTCCAAGGGATACAGTAAATCTGAAGTGAAAAATCGGAATCTAAATCTGGACTCACAGTAGAGGTTCAAATCATAGAAAGTTAAAGTGTCACTCCTCTTGTACTTGAGTCGGTATTGTGCCTTTTGTATTAAATTCGGATGCAATTTCTGTGTTTCACCGTCAATAAGAAAGTCCAAGGGATACAGTAAACCTGAAGTGAAGCATCAGAATCTAAAACTGGACTCACAGGAGGGGTTCAAATCATAGAAAGTGAGAATGTCAGTCCTCTTTTACTTAAGTCGGCATTGTGCTTTCTGAATTTAATTCCGATGCAATTTCTGTGTTTCATCGTCAATAAGAAGGTCCAAGGGATACAGTAAACCTTAAGGGAAGCGTAGTAATCTAAAACTGGACTCACAGGAGAGGTTCAAATCATAGAAAGTGAGAGTGTTAGTCCTCTTGTACTTAAGTCGGCGTTGTGCCATTTGTATTAAATTCGGTTGCAATTTCTGTGTTTCATCGTCAATAAGAAGGTCCAAGGGATACAGTAAACCTGAAGTGATGCATCGGAATCTAAAACTGGACTCACAGGAGAGATTGAAATCATAGAAAGTTAGAGTGTTACTCCTCTTGTACTTAAGTCGGTATTGTGCCTTTTGTATTAAATTCGGATGCAATTTCTGTGTTTCATCGTCAATAAGAAGATACAAGGGATACTGTAAACCTTAAGGGAAGCGTCGGAATCTAAAACTGGACTCACAGGACGGGTTCAAATCATAGAAAGTGAGAGTGTCAGTCCTCTTTTACTTAAGTCGGCACTGTGCTTTTTGAATTTAATTCCGATGCAATTTCTGTGTTTCATCGTCAATAAGAAGGTCCAAGGGATACAGTTAACCTGAAGTGAAGCATCGAAACCTAAAACTAGACTCACAGGAGAGGTTCATATCATAGAATGTTAGAATGTCAGTCCACTTGTCCTTAAGTCGGCAATGTGCATTTTGTTCTAAATTCGGATGCAATTTCTGTGTTTCATCGTCAATAGGAAGGTCCAAGGGATACAGTAAATCTGAAGTGAAGCATCGGAATCTAAAACTGGACTCACATCAGAGGTTCAAATCATAGAAAGTGAGAGTGTCAGTCCTCTTCTACTTAAGTCGGCATTGTGCCATTTGTAATAAATTCGGATACAATTTCTGTGTTTCATCGTCAATAAGAAGGTCCAAGGGATACAGTTAACCTGAAGTGAAGCATCGAAAGCTAAAACTAGACTCACAGGAGAGGTTCATATCATAGAATGTTAGAATGTCAGTCCACTTGTCCTTAAGTCGGCAATGTGCATTTTGTTCTAAATTCGGATGCAATTTCTGTGTTTCATCGTCAATAGGAAGGTCCAAGGGATACAGTAAATCTGAAGTGAAACATCGGAATCTAAATCTGGACTCACAGTAGAGGATCAAATCATAGAAAGTTAAAGTGTCACTCCTCTTGTATTTGAGTCGGTATTCTGCCTTTTGTATTGAATTCGGATGCAATTTTTTTGTTTCATCGTCAATAACAAGGTCCAAGGGATATAGTAAACCTGAAGTGAAGCATCGGAATCTAAAACTGGACTCACAGGAGAAGTTCAAATCATAGAAAGTTAGAGTGTCAGTCCTCTTGTACTTAAGTCGTCATTTTGCCTTTTGTATTAAATTCGGATGCAATTTCTGTGTTTCACCGTCAATAAGAAAGTCCAAGGGATACAGTAAACTTAAAGTGAAGCATCTGAATCTAAAACTGGACTCACAGGACAGGTTCAAATCATAGAGAGTTAGAGTGTCACTCCTCTTGTACTTAAGTCGGTGTTGTGCGTTTTGTATTAAATTCGGATGCAATATCTGTGTTTCATCGTCAATAAGAAGGTGCAATGTATACAGTAGCCCTGAAGTAAAGCATCGGATTCTAAAACTGGACTCACAGGAGACGTTCAAATCATAGAAAGTTAGAGTGTCATTCCTCTTGTACTTAAGTCGCATTGTGCCTTTTGAATTTAATTCCGATGCAATTTCTTTGTTTCATCGTCAATAAGAAGGTGCAAGGTATACAGTAAACCTGAAGTGAAGCATCGGAATTTAAAACTGGACTCACAGGAGAGGTTCGAAACATGGAAAGTGAGAGTGTAAGTCATCTTTTACTTAAGTCGGCATTGTGCTTTTTGAATTTAATTCCGATGAAATTTCTGTGTTTCATCGTCAATAAGAAGGTCCAAGGGATACAGTAAATCTGAAGTGAAGCATCGGAATCTAAAACTGGACTCACAGGAGGGGTTCAAATCATAGAAAGTGAGAGTGTCAGTCCTCTTTTACTTAAGTCGGCATTGTGCTTTTTGAATTTAATTCCGATGCAATTTCTGTGTTTCATCGTCAATAAGAAGGTCCAAGAGATACAGTAAACCTTAAGGGAAGCGTCGGAAACTAAAACTGGACTCACAGGAGTGGTTCAAATCATAGAAAGTGAGAGTGTCAGTCCTCTTTTACTTAAGTCGGCACTGTGCTTTTTGAATTTAATTCCGATGCAATTTCTGTGTTTCATCGTCAATAAGAAGGTCCAAGGGATACAGTAAACCTGAAGTGAAGCATCGGAATCTAAAACTGGACTCACAGGAGAATTTCAAATCATAGAAAGTTAGAGTGTCAGTGCTCTTGTACTTAAGTCGGCATTGTGCCTTTATATTAAATTCGAATGCAATTTCTGTGTTTCACCGTCAATAAGAAAGTCCAAGGGATACAGTAAACCTGAAGTGAAGCATCGGAATCTAAAACTGGACTCACAGGACAGGTTCAAATCATAGAGAGTTAGAGTGTCATTCCTCTTGTACTTAAGTCGGTATTGTGCGTTTTGTATTAAATTCGGATGCAATATCTGTGTTTCATCGTCAATAAGAAGGTGCAATGTATACAGTAGACCTGAAGTGAAGCATCGGAATCTAAAACTTGACTCACAGGAGACGTTCAAATCATAGAAAGTTAGAGTGTCATTCCTCTTGTACTTAAGTCGCATTGTGCCTTTTGAATTTAATTACGATGCAATTTCTTTGTTTCATCGTCAATAAGAAGGTGCAAGGTATACAGTAAACCTGTAGTGAAGCATCGGAATCTAAAACTGGACTCACAGGAGAGGTTCGAAACATCGAAAGTGAGAGTGTCAGTCCTCTTTTACTTAAGTCGGCATTGTGCTTTTTGAATTTAATTTCGATGCAATTTCTGTGTTTCTTCGTCAATAAGAAGGTCCAAGGGATACAGTAAACCTGAAGTGAAGCATCGGAATCTAAAACTGGACTCACAGGAGGGGTTCAAATCATAGAAAGTAAGAGTGTCAGTCCTCTTTTACAAAGTCGGCATTGTGCTTTTTGAATTTAATTCCGATGCAATTTCTGTGTTTCATCGTCAATAAGAATGTCCAAGCGATACAGTAAACCTGAAGTGAAGCATCGTAATCTAAAACTGGACTCCCAGGAGAGGTTCAAATCATAGAAAGTGAGAGTGTTAATCCTCTTGTACTTAAGTCGGTATTGTGCTTTTTTATTAAATTCGGATGCAATTTCTGTGTTTTATCGTCAATAAGAAGGTCCAAGGGATACAGTAAACCTTAAGGGAAGCGTCGGAATCTAAAACTGGACTCACATTAGAGGTTCAAATCATAGAAAGTGAGAGTGTTAGTCCTCTTGTACTTAAGTCGGCATTGTGCCATTTGTATTAAATTCGGTTGCAATTTCTGTGTTTCATCGTCAATAAGAATGTCCAAGGGATACAGTAAACCTGAAGTGATGCATCGGAATCTAAAACTGGACTCACAGGAGAGATTGAAATCATAGAAAGTTAGAGTGTTAGTCCTCTTTTACTTAAGTCGGCATTGTGCCTTTTGTATTAAATTCGGATGAATTTTCTGTGTTTAATCGTCAATAAGAAGGTACAATTGATACAGTAAACCTGAAGTGAAGCATCGGAATCTAAAACTGGACTCACAGGAGAGGTTCAAATCATAGAAAGTTAGAGTGTCAGTCCTCTTCTACTTAAGTCGGCATTGTGCCTTTTGTATTAAATTCCGATGCAATATCAGTGTCTCATCGTCAATAAGAAGGTGCAAGGTATACAGTAAACCTGAAGTGAAGCATCGGAATCTAAAACATGTCTCACAGGAGAGGTTCAAATCAAAGAAAGTGTGTGTGTCAGTCCTCTTGTACTTAAGTCGGCATTGTGCTATTTGTATTAAATTCGGATGCAATTTCTGTGTTTCATCGTCAATAAGAAGGTCCAAGGGATACAGAAAACCTGAAGTGAAGCATCGGAATCTAAAACTGGACTCACAGGAGAGGTTCAAATCATAGATAGTGAGAGTGTCAGTCTTCTTGTAATTAAGTCGGCATTATGCCATTTGTATTAAATTCAGATCCAATTTCCGTGTTTCATCGTCAATAAGAAGGTCCAAGGGATACAGGAAACCTGAAGTGAAGCATCGGAATCCAAAACTGGACTCACAGGAGAAGTTCAAATCATAGAAAGTTAGAGACTCACTCCTCTTGTACTTACGTCGGTATTGTGCCCTTTGTATTGAATTCGGATGCCATTTCTTTGTTTCATCGTCAATAAGAAGGTCGAAGGGAGACAGTAAACCTGAAGTGAAGCATCGGAATCTGAAACTGGACTCACAGGAGAGGTTCAAATCATAGAAAGTTAGAATGTCAGTCCTCTTGTACTTAAGTCGGTATTGTGCCTTTTGTATTAAATTCGGATGCAATTTCTGTGGTTCGTCGTCAATAAGAATGTACAAGGGATACAGTAAACCTGAAGTGAAGCATCGGAATCTAAAACTGGACTCACAGGATTGGTTCAAATCATACAAAGTTAGTGTGTCAGTCCTCTTTTACTTAAGTCAGCATTGTGCCTTTTGTATTAAATTCCGATGCAATTTCTGTGTTTCATCGTCAATAAGAAGGTGCAAGGTATACAGTAAACCTGAAGTGAAGCATCGGAATCCAAAACTGGACTCACATCAGAGGTTCAAATCATAGAAAGTGAGAGTATCAGTCCTCTTGTACTTAAGTCGGCATTGTGCCATTTATATTAAATTCGGATGCAATTTCTGTGTTTCATCGTCAATAAGAAGGTCCAAGGGATACAGTTAACCTGAAGTGAAGCATCGGAATCTAAAACTGGACTCACAGAAGGTGTTCATATCATAGAAAGTTAGAATGTCAGTCCTCTTGTACTTAAGTCGGCATTGTGCGTTTTGAATTTAATTCCGATGCAATTTCTCTGTTTCATCGTCAATAAGAAGGTGCAAGGCATCCAGTAAACCTGAAGTGAAGCATCGGAATCTAAAACTGGACTCACAGGAGAGGTTCAAATCATAGAAAGTGAGAGTGTCAGTCCTCTTGAACTTACGTCGGCATTGTGCCTATTGTATTGAATACCGATGCAATTTCTGTGTTTCATCGTCAATAAGAAGGTCCAAGGGATACAGTATACCTGAAGTTAAGCATCGGAATCTAAAACTGGACTCACAGGAGAGGTTCAAATCAAAGAAAGTGAGAGTATCAGTCCTCTTGTACTTAAGTCGGCATTGTGCCTTTTGAATTTAATTCCGATGCAATTTCTGTGTTTTATCGTCAATAAGACCGTCCAAGGGATACAGTTAACCTGAAGTGAAGCAACGGAATCTAAAACTGGACTCACAGGAGAGGTTCAAATCATAGAAAGTGAGAGTGTCAGTCCTCTTTTACTTAAGTCGGAATTGTGCCTTTTGAATGTAATTCCGATGCAATTTCTGTGTGTCATCGTCAATAAGAAGGTCAAAGGGATACAGTAAACCTGAAGTGAAGCTTCGGAATCTAAAACTGGACTCACAGGAAAGATTCAAATCATAGATAGTTAGAGTGTCAGTCCTCTTGTACTTAAGTCAGTATTGTGCCTCTTGTATTAAATTCGGATGCAATTTCTGTGTTTCATCGTCAATAAGAAGGTCCAAGGGACACAGTAATCCTCAAGTGAAACATCGGAATCTAAAAGTGGACTCACAGGAGAGGTTCGAATCATAGAAAGTTAGAGTGTCAGTCCACTTTTACTTAAGTCGACATTGTGCCTTTTGTATTAAATTTCAATGCAATTTCTGTGTTTCATCGTCAATAAGAAGGTGCAAGGCACACAGTAAACCTGAAGTGAAGCATCGGAATCTAAAACTGGACTCACAGGAGAGGTTCATATCATAGAAACTGAGAGTGTCAGACCTCTTGTACTTAAGTCGGCATTGTGCCAATTGTATTAAATTCGGATGCAATTTCTGTGTTTCATCGTCAGTAAGAAGGTCCAAGGGATACAGTAAAACTGAAGTGAAACATCGGAATCTAAATCTGGACTCACAGGAGAGGTTCAAATCATAGAAAGTTAGAGTGTCACTCCTCTTGTACTTGAGTCGGTATTGTGCCTTTTGTATTGAATTCGGATGCAATTTCTGTGTTTCATCGTCAATAAGAAGGTCCAAGGGATATAGTAAACCTGAAGTAAAGCATCGGAATCTAAATCTGGCCTCACAGGAGAAGTTCAAATCATAGAAAGTTAGAGTGTCAGTCCTGTTGTCCTTATGTAGGCATTGTGCCTTTTGTATTAAATTCGTATGCAATTTCTGTGTTTCACCGTCAATAAGAAAGTCCAAGAGATACAGTAAACCTGAAGTGAAGCATCGGAATCTAAAACTGGACTCACAGGGCAGTTTCAAATCATAGAGAGTTAGAGTGTCATTCCTCTTCTACTTAAGTCGGTATTGTGCGTTTTGTATTAAATTCGGATGCAATATCTGTGTTTCATCGTCAATAAGAAGGTGCAATGTATACAGTAGACCTGAAGCGAAGCATCGGAATCTAAAACTGGACTCACAGGAGACGTTCAAATCATAGAAAGTTAGAGTGTCATTCCTCTTGTACTTAAGTCGCATTGTGCCTTTTGAATTTAATTCCGATGCAATTTCTTTGTTTCATCGTCAATAAAAAGGTGCAAGGTATACAGTAAACCTGAAGTGAAGCATCGGAATCTAAAACTGGACTCACAGGAGAGGTTCGAAACATGGAAAGTGAGAGTGTCAGTCCTCTTTTACTTAAGTCGGCATTGTGCTTTTTGAATTTAATTCCGATGCAATTTCTGTGTTTCATCGTCAATAAGAATGTCCAAGCGATACAGTAAACCTGAAGTGAAGCATCGGAATCTAAAACTGGATTCCCAGGAGAGGTTCAAATCATAGAAAGTGAGAGTGTTAGTCCTCTTGTACTTAAGTCGGTATTGTGCTTTTTGTATTAAATTCGGATGCAATTTCTGTGTTTTATCGTCAATAATAAGGTCCAAGGGATACAGTAAACCTTAAGGGAAGCGTCGGAATCTAAAACTGGACTCACAGGAGAGGTTCAAATCATAGAAAGTGAGAGTGTTAGTCCTCTTGTACTTAAGTCGGCATTGTGCCATTTGTATTAAATTCGGTTGCAATTTCTGTTTTCATCGTCAATAAGAATGTCCAAGGGATACAGTAAACCTGAAGTGATGCATCGGAATCTAAAACTGGACTCACAGGAGAGGTTCAAATTATAGAAAGTTAGAGTGTCAGTCCTCTTCTACTTAAGTCGGCATTGTGCCTTTTGTATTAAATTCCGATGCAATTTCAGTGTCTCATCGTCAATAAGAAGGTGCAAGGTATACAGTAAACCTGAAGTGAAGCATCGGAATCTAAAACATGTCTCACAGGAGAGGTTCAAATCAAAGAAAGTGAGAGTGTCAGTCCTCTTGTACTTAAGTCGCATTGTGCCATTTGTATTAAATTCGGATGCAATTTCTGTGTTTCATCGTCAATAAGAAGGTCGAAGGGAGACAGTAAACCTGAAGTGAAGCAACGGAATCTAAAACTGGACTCACAGGAGTGTTTCAAATCATAGAAACCGAGAGTGTCAGTCCTCTTGTACTTAAGTCGACATCGTACCATTTGTATTAAATTGGGATGCAATTTCTGTGTTTCATCTTCAATAAGAAGGTCCAATCTATACAGTAAACCTGAAGTGAAGCATCGGAATCTAAAACTGGACTCACAGGAGAGGTTCAAATCATAGAAAGTTAGAGTGTCACTCCTATTGTACTTAAGTCGGTATTGTGCCTTTTGTATTAAATTCGGATGCAATGTCTGTGGTTCATCGTCAATAAGAATGTCCAAGGGATACAGTAAACCTGAATTAAAGCATCGGAATCTAAGACTGGATGCACAGGAGAGGTTCAAATCATAGAAAGTTAGAATGTCAGTCCTCTTGTACTTCATTCGGCATTGTGCGTTTTGAATTTAATTCCGATGTAATTTCTGTGTTTGATCGTCAATAAGAAGGTCCAAAGGATACAGAAAACCTGAAGTGAAGCATCGGAATCTAAAACTAGATTTACAGGAGAGGTTCAAATCATAGAAAGTGAGAGTGTCAGTCCTCTTGTACTTAAGTCGGCATTGTGCCTTTTGAATTTAATTCCGATGCAATTTCTGTGTTTTATCGTCAATAAGAACGCCCAAGGGATACAGTAAACCTGTAATGAAGCAACGGAATCTAAAACTGGACTCACAGGAGAGGTTCAAATCATACAAAGTGAGAGTGTCATTCCTCTTTTACTTAAGTCGGAATTGTGCCTTTTGAATTTAATTCCGATGCAATTTCTGTGTGTCAACGTCAATAAGAAGGTCAAAGGGATACAGTAAACCTGAAGTGAAGCATCGGAATCAAAACTGGACTCACAGGATTGGTTCAAATCATACAAAGTTAGAGTGTCAGTCCTCTTTTACTTAAGTCACCATTGTGCCTTTTGTATTAAATTCCGATGAAATTTCTGTGTTTCGTCGTCAATAAGAAGGTGCAAGGTGTACAGTAAACCTGAAGTGAAGCATCGGAATCTAAAACTGGACTCACATCAGAGGTTCAAATCATAGAAAGTGAGAGTGTCACTCCTATTGTACTTAAGTCGGCATTGTGCCATTTGTATTAAATTCGGATGCAGTTTCTGTGTTTCATCGTCAATAAGAAGGTCCAAGGGATACAGTTAACCTGAAGTGAAGCATCGGAATCTAAAACTGGACTCACAGAAGAGGTTCATATCATAGAAAGTTAGAAAGTCAGTCCTCTTGTACTTAAGTCGGCATTGTGCGTTTTGAATTTAATTCCGATGCAATTTCTGTGTTTCATCGTCAATAAGAAGGTGCAAGGTATACAGTAAACCTGAAGTGAAGCATCGGAATCTAAAACTGGACTCACAGGAGAGGTTCAAATCATAGAAAGTGAGAGTGTCAGTCCTCTTGAACTTACGTCGGCATTGTGCCTATTGTATTGAATACCGATGCAATTTCTGTGCTTCATCGTCAATAAGAAGGTCCAAGGGATACAGTATACCTGAAGTTAAGCATCGGAATCTAAAACTGGACTCACAGGAGAGGTTCAAATCAAAGAAAGTGAGAGTATCAGTCCTCTTGTACTTAAGTCGGCATTGTGCCTATTGAATTTGATTCCGATGCAATTTCTGTGTTTTATCGTCAATAAGAACGTCCAAGGGATACAGTAAACCTGAAGTGAAGCAACGGAATCTAAAACTGGACTCACAGGAGAGGTTCAAATCATAGAAAGTGAGAGTGTGAGTCCTCTTTTACTTAAGTCGGAATTGTGCCTTTTGAATGTAATTCCGATGCAATTTCTGTGTGTCATCGTCAATAAGAAGGTCAAAGGGATACAGTAAACCTGAAGTGAAGCATCGGATCTAAAACTGGACTCACAGGAAAGATTCAAATCATAGATAGTTAGAGTGTCAGTCCTCTTGTACTTAAGTCAGTATTGTGCCTCTTGTATTAAATTCGGATGCAATTTCTGTGTTTCATCGTCAATAAGAAGGTCCAAGGGACACAGTAATCCTCAAGTGAAACATCGGAATGTAAAACTGGACTCACAGGAGAGGTTCGAATCATAGAAAGTTAGAGTGTCAGTCCACTTTTACTTAAGTCGACATTGTGCCTTTTGTATTAAATTTCGATGCAATTTCTGTGTTTCATCGTCAATAAGAAGGTGCAAGGTACACAGTAAACCTGAAGTGAAGCATCGGAATCTAAAACTGGACTCACAGGAGAGGTTCAAATCATAGAATGTTAGAGTGTCAGTCCTCTTGTACTTATGTAGGCATTATGCCTTTTGTATTAAATTCGGATGCAATTTCTGTGTTTCACCGTCAATAAGAAAGTCCAAGGGATACAGTAAACCTGAAGTGAAGCATCGGAATCTCAAACTGGACTCACAGGAGAGGTTCAAATCATAGAGAGTTAGAGTGTCACTCCTCTTGTACTTAAGTCGGTATTGTGCCTTTTGTATTAAATTCGGATGCAATATCTGTGTTTCATCGTCAATAAGAAGGTGCAATGTATACAGTAGACCTGAAGTCAAGCATCGGAATCTAAAACTGGACCCACAGGAGAGGTTCAAATCATAGAAAGTTAGATTGTCATTCCCCTTGTACTTAAGTCGCATTGTGCCTTTTGAATTTAACTCCGATGCAATTTCTTTGTTTCATCGTCAATAAGAAGGTGCAAGGTATACAGTAAACCTGAAGTGAAGCATCGGAATCTAAAACTGGACTCACATTAGAGCTTCGAATCATGGAAAGTGAGAGTGTCAGTCCTCTTTTACTTGAGTCGGTATTGTGCCTTTTGTATTAAATTCCGATGCAATTTCAGTGTCTCATCGTCAATAAGAAGGTGCAAGGGATACAGAAAACCTGAAGTGAAGCATCGGAATCTAAAACTGGATTCACAGGAGAGGTTCATATCAAAGAAAGTGAGAGTGTCAGTCCTCTTGTACTTAAGTCGGCATAGACCTTTTGAATTTAATTCCGATGCAATTTCTGTGTTTTATCGTCAATAAGAACGTCCAAGGGATACAGTAAATCTGAAGTGAAGCAACGGATTCTGAAACTGGACTCACAGGAGAGGTTCAAATCATAGAAAGTGAGAGTGTCAGTCCTCTTTTACTTAAGTCGGAATTGTGCCTTTTTAATTTAATTCCGATGCAATTTCTGTGTGTCATCGTCAATAAGAAGGTCAAAGGGAGACAGTAAACCTGAAGTGCAGCATCGGAATCTAAAACTGGACTCACAGGAGAGGTTCAAATCATACAAAATTAGAGTGTCAGTCCTCTTTTACTTAAGTCAGCATTGTGCCTTTTGTATTAATTTCCGATGCAACTTCTGTGTTTCATCGTCAATAAGAAGGTGCAAGGTATACAGTAAACCTGAAGTGAAGCATCGGAATCTAAAACTGGACTCACATCAGAGGTTCAAATCATAGAAAGTGAGAGAGTCTGTCCTCTTGTACTTAAGTCGGCATTGTGCCATTAGTATTAAATTCGGATGCAATTTCTGTGTTTCATCGTCAATAAGAAGGTCCAAGGGATTGAGTTAACCTGAAGGGAAGCATCGGAACCTAAAACTGGACTCACTGGAGAGGTTCATATCATAGAAAGTTTGAATGTAAGTCCACTTGTACTTATGTCGGCATTGTGCCTTTTGTTCCAAATTCGGATGCAATTTCTGTGTTTCATCGTCAATAAGAAGGTCGAAGGGATACAGTATACCTGAAGTGAAGCATCGGAATCTAAAACTGGACTCGCAGGAAAGATTCAAATCATAGATAGTTAGAGTGTCAGTCCTCTTGTACTTAAGTCAATATTGTGCCTCTTGTATTAAATTCGGATGCAATTTCTGTGTTTCATCGTCTATAAGAAGGTCCAAGGGACACAGTAAACCTTAAGTGAAACATCGGGATCTACAACTGGACTCACAGGAGAGGTTCAAATCATAGAAAGTTAGAGTGTCAGTCCACTTTTACTTAAGTCGACATTCTGCCTTTTGTATTAAATTTCGATGCTATTTCTGTGTTTCATCGTCAATAAGTAGGTGCAAGGTACACAGTAAACCTGAAGTGAAGCATCGAAATCTAAAACTGGACTCACAGGAGAGGTTCAAATCATAGAAACTGAGGGTGTCAGTCCTCTTGTACTTAAGTCGGCATTGTGCCATTTGTATTAAATTCGGATGCAATTTCTGTGTTCATCGTCAATAAGAAGGTCCAAGGTATACAGTAAACCTGAAGTGAAGCATCGGAATCTAAAACTGGACTCACAGGAGAAGTTCAAATCATAGAAAGTTAGAGTGTCAGTCCTCTTGTACTTAAGTCGGCATTGTGCCGTTTGTATTAAATTCGGATGCAATTTCTGTGTTTCACCGTCAAAAAGAAAGTCCAAGGGATACAGTAAACCTGAAGTGATGCATCGGAATCTAAAACTGGACTCACATTAGAGGTTCAAATCATAGACAGTTAGAGTGTCTCTCCTCTTGTACTTAAGTCGGTATTGTGCCTTTTGTATTATATTCGGCTGCAATATCTGTGTTTCATCGTCAATAAGAAGGTGCAATGTATACAGTAGACCTGAAGTGAAGCACCGGAATCTAAAACTGGACTCACATTAGAGGTTCAAATCATAGAAAGTTAGAGTGTCAGTCCTCTTGTACTTAAGTCGGCATTGTGCCTTTTGTATGAATTCGGATGCAATTTCTGTGTTTCACCGTCAATAAGAAAGTCCAAGGTATACAGGAAACCTGAAGTGAAGCATCGGTATCTAAAACTGGACTCACAGGAGAGGTTCAAATCATAGAAAGGTAGAATGTCATTCCTCTTGTACTTAAGTCGCATTGTGCCTTTTGTATTAATTTCGGATGGAATGTCTGTGTTTCATCGTCAATAAGAAGGTCCAAGGAATACAGTAAACCTTAAGGGAAGCGTCGGAATCTAAAACTGGACTCACAGGAGAGGTTCAAATCGTAGAATGTTAGAGTGTTAGTCCTCTTTTACTTAAGTCAGTATTGTGCCTCTTGTATTAAATTCGGATGCAATTTCTGTGTTTCATCGTCAATAAGAAGGTCCAAGGGACACAGTAATCCTCAATTGAAACATCGGAATCTAAAACTGGACTCACAGGAGAGGTTCGAATCATAGAAAGTTAGAGTGTCAGTCCACTTTTACTTAAGTCGACATTGTGCCTTTTGTGTTAAATTTCGATGCAATTTCTGTGTTTCATCGTCAATAAGAAGGTGCAAGGTACAAAGTAAACCTGAAGTGAAGCATCGGAATCTAAAACTGGTCTCACAGGAGAGTTTCATATCATAGATACTGAGAGTGTCAGACCTCTTGTACTTAAGTCGGCATTGTGCCAATTGTATTAAATTCGGATGCAATTTCTGTGTTTCATCGTCAATAAGAAGGTCCAAGGGATACAGTAAAACTGAAGTGAAACATCGGAATCTAAATCTGGACTCACAGGAGAGGTTCAAATCATAGAAAGTTAGAGTGTCACTCCTCTTGTACTTGAGTCGGTATTGTGCCTTTTGTACTGAATTCGGATGCAATTTCTGTGTTTCATCGTCAATAACAAGGTCCAAGGGATATAGTAAACCTGAAGTGAAGCATCGGAATCTAAAACTGAACTCACAGGAGAAGTTCAAATCATAGAAAGTTAGAGTGTCAGTCCTCTTGTACTTATGTAGGCATTGTGCCTTTTGTATTAAATTCGGATGCAATTTCTGTGTTTCATTGTCAATAAGAAAGTCCAAGGGATACAGTAAACCTGAAGTGAAGCATCGAAATCTAAAACTGGACTCACATGAGAGGTTCAAATCATAGAGAGTTAGAGTGTCACTCCTCTTGTACTTAAGTCGGTATTGGTCCTTTTGTATTAAATTCGGATGCAATATCTGTGTTTCATCGTCAATAAGAAGGTGCAATGTATACAGTAGACCTGAAGTGAAGCATCGGAATCTAAAACTGGACTCACAGGAGAGGTTCAAATCATAGAAAGTTAGAGTGTCATTCCCCTTGTACTTAAGTCGCATTGTGCCTTTTGAATTTAACTCCGATGCAATTTCTTTGTTTCATCGTCAATAAGAAGGTGCAAGGTATACAGTAAACCTGAAGTGAAGCATCGGAATCTAAAACTGGACTCACATTAGAGCTTCGAATCATGGAAAGTGAGAGTGTCAGTCCTCTTTTACTTGAGTCGGCATTGTGCCTTTTGTATTAAATTCCGATGCAATTTCAGTGTCTCAGCGTCAATAAGAAGGTGCAAGGTATACAGTAAACCTGAAGTGAAGCATCGGAATCTAAAACTGGACTCACAGGAGAGGTTCAAATGAAAGAAAGTGAGAGTGTCAGTCCTCTTGTACTTAAGTAAGCATTGTGACATTTGTATTAAATTCGGACGCAATTTCTGTGTTTCATCGTCAATAAGAAGGTCCAAGGGATACAGAAAACCTGAAGTGAAGCATCGGAATCTAAAACTGGATTCACAGGAAAGGTTCAAATCAAAGAAAGTGAGAGTGTCAGTCCTCTTGTACTTAAGTCGGCATTGTGCCTTTTGAATTTAATTCCGATGCAATTTCTGTGTTTTATCGTCAATAAGAACGTCCAAGGGATACAGTAAACCTGAAGTGAAGCAACGGATTCTAAAACTGGACCCACAGGAGAGGTTCAAATCATAGAAAGTGAGAGTGTCAGTCCTCTTTTACTTAAGTCGGAATTGTGCTTTTTTAATTTAATTCCGATGCAATTTCTGTGTGTCATCGTCAATAAGAAGGTCTAAGGGAGACAGTAAACCTGAAGTGCAGCATCGGAATCTAAAACTGGACTCACAGGAGTGGTTCAAATCATACAAAGTTAGAGTGTCAGTCCTCTTTTACTTAAGTCAGCATTGTGCCTTTTGTATTAAATTCCGATGCAATTTCTGTGTTTCATCGTCAATATGAAGGTGCAAGTTATACAGTAAACCTGAAGTGAAGCATCGGAATCTAAAACTGGACTCACATCAGAGGTTCAAATCATAGAAAGTGAGAGTGTCAGTCCTCTTGTACTTAAGTCGGCATTGTGCCATTTGTATTAAATTCGGATGCTATTTCTGTGTTTCATCGTCAATAAGAAGGTCCATGGGATACAGTTAACCTGAAGGGAAGCATCGGAACCTAAAACTGGACTCACAGGATAGGTTCATATCATAGAAAGTTAGAATGTCATCCACTTGTACTTATGTCGGCATTGTGCCTTTTGTTCCAAATTCGGATGCAATTTCTGTGTTTCATCGTCAATAAGAAGGTCGAAGGGATACGATATACCTGAAGTGAAGCATCGGAATCTAAAACTGGACTCACAGGAGAGGTTCAAATCATAGAAACTGAGGATGTCAGTCCTCTTGTACTTAAGTCGGCATTGTGCCATTTGTACTAAATTCGGATGCAATTTCTGTGTTTCATCGTCAATAAGAAAGTCCAAGGGATACAGTAAACCTGAAGTGAAGCATCGGAATCTAAAACTGGACTCACAGGAGAAGTTTAAATCATAGAAAGTTAGAGTGTCAGTCCTCTTGTACTTAAGTCGGCATTATGCCTTTTGTATTATAATCGGATGCAATTTCTGTGTTTCACCGTCAATAAGAAAGTCCAAGGGATACAGCAAACCTGAAGTGAAGCATCGGAATCTAAACTGGACTCACATTAGAGGTTGAAATCATAGAAAGTTAGAGTGTCACTCCTCTTGTACTTGAGTCGATATTGTGCCTTTTGTATTGAATTCAGATGCAATTTCGTTATTTCATCGTCAATAACAAGGTCCAAGGGATATAGTAAACCTGAAGTGAAGCATCGGAATCTAAAACTGGACTCACAGGAGAAGTTCAAATCATAGAAAGTTAGAGTGTCAGTCCTCTTGTACTTAAGTCGGCATTGTGCATTTGTATGAAATTCGGATGCAATTTCTGTGTTTCACCGTCAATAAGAAAGTCCAAGGGATACAGTAAACCTGAAGTGAAGCATCGTAATCTAAAACTGGACTCACAGGAGAGGTTCAAATCATAGAAAGTGAGAGTGTTAGTCCTCTTGTACTTAAGTCGGTATTGTGCCTTTTGTATTAAATTCGAATGCAACTTCTGTGTTTTATCGTCAATAAGAAGGTCCGAGGGATACAGTAAACCTTAAGGGAAGCGTCGGAATCTAAAACTGGACTCACAGGAGAGGTTCAAATCATAGAAAGTGAGAGTGTTAGTCCTCTTGTACTTATGTCGGCATTGTGCCATTTGTATTAAATTCGGTTGCAATTTCTGTGTTTCATCGTCAATAAGAATGTCCAAGGGATACAGTAAACCTGAAGTGAAGCATCGGAATCTAAAACTGGACTCACATTAGAGCTTCGAATCATGGAAAGTGAGAGTGTCAGTCCTCTTTACTTGAGTCGGCATTGTGCCTTTTGTATTAAATTCCGATGCAATTTCAGTGTCTCATCGTCAATAAGAAGGTGCAAGGTATACAGTAAACCTGAAGTGAAGCATCGGAATCTAAAACTGGACTCACAGGAGAGGTTCAAATGAAAGAAAGTGAGAGTGTCAGTCCTCTTGTACTTAAGTCGGCATTGTGCCATTTGTATTAAATTCGGACGCAATTTCTGTGTCTCATCGTCAATAAGAAGGTCCAAGGGATACAGAAAACCAGAAGTGAAGCATCGGAATCTAAACCTGGATTCACAGGAGAGGTTCAAATCAAAGAAAGTGAGAGTGTCAGTCCTCTTGTACTTAAGTCGGCATTGTGCTTTTTGAATTTAATTCCGATGCAATTTCTGTGTATTATCGTCAATAAGAACGTCCAAGGGATACAGTAAACCTGAAGTGAAGCAACGGATTCTAAAACTGGACTCACAGGAAAGATTCAAATCATAGATAGTTAGAGTGTCAGTCCTCTTGTACTTAAGTCAATATTGTGCCTCTTGTATTAAATTCGGATGCAATTTCTGTGTTTCATCGTCTATAAGAAGGTCCAAGGGACACAGTAAACCTTAAGTGAAACATCGGGATCTACAACTGGACTCACAGGAGAGGTTCAAATCATAGAAAGTTAGAGCGTCAGGCCACTTTTACTTAAGTCGACATTGTGCCTTTTGTATTAAATTTCGATGCAATTTCTGTGTTTCATCGTCAATAAGTAGGTGCAAAGTACACAGTAAACCTGAAGTGAAGCATCGGAATCTAAAACTGGACTCACAGGAGAGGTTCAAATCATAGAAACTGAGGGTGTCAGTCCTCTTGTACTTAAGTCGGCATTGTGCCATTTGTACTAAATTCGGATGCAATTTCTGTGTTTCATCGTCAATAAGAAGATCCAAGGGATACAGTAAACCTGAAGTGAAGCATCGGAATCTAAAACTGGACTCACAGGAGAAGTTCAAATCATAGAAAGTTAGAGTGTCAGTCCTCTTGTACTTAAGTCGGCATTGTGCCTTTTGTATAAAATTCGGATGCAATTTCTGTGTTTCACCGTCAATAAGAAAGTCCAAGGGATACAGTAAACCTGAAGTGAAGCATCGGAATCTAAAACTGGACTCACATTAGAGGTTCAAATCATAGAAAGTTAGAGTGTCACTCCTCTTGTACTTGAGTCGATATTGTGCCTTTTGTATTGAATTCGGATGCAATTTCGTTGTTTCATCGTCAATAACAAGGTCCAAGGGATATAGTAAACCTAAAGTGAAGCATCGGAATCTAAAACTGGACTCACAGGAGAAGTTCAAATCATAGAAAGTTAGAGTGTCAGTCCTCTTGTACTTAAGTCGGCATTGTGCCTTTTGTATGAAATTCGGATGCAATTTCTGTGTTTCACCGTCAATAAGAAAGTCCAAGGGATACAGTAAACCTGAAGTGAAGCATCGGAATTTAAAACTGGACTCACAGGAGAGGTTCAAATCATGGAAAGGTAGAGTGTCATTCCTCTTGTACTTAAGTCGCATTGTGCCTTTGAATTTAATTCCGATGCAATTTCTTTGTTTCATCGTCAATAAGAAGGTGCAAGGTATACAGTAAACCTGAAGTGAAGCATCGGAATCTAAAACTGGACTCACAAGAGAGGTTCAAATCATAGAAAGTGAGAGTGTTAGTCCTCTTGTACTTAAGTCGGTATTGTATCTTTTGTATTAAAATCGGATGCAATTTCTGTGTTTTATCGTCCATAAGAAGGTCCAAGGGATACAGTAAACCTTAAGGGAAGCGTCGGAATCTAAAACTGGACTCACAGGAGAGGTTCAAATCATAGAAAGTGAGAGTGTTAGTCCTCTTGTACTTAAGTCGGCATTGTGCCATTTGTATTAAATTCGGTTGCAATTTCTGTGTTTCATCGTCAATAAGAATGTCCAAGGGATACAGTAAACCTGAAGTGGTGCATCGGAATCTAAAACTGGACTCACAGGAGAGATTAAAATCATAGAAAGGTAGAGTGTCATTCCTCTTGTACTTAAGTCGCATTGTGCCTTTGAATTTAATTCCGATGCAATTTCTTTGTTTCATCGTCAATAAGAAGGTGCAAGGTATACAGTAAACCTGAAGTGAAGCATCGGAATCTAAAACTGGACTCACAAGAGAGGTTCAAATCATAGAAAGTGAGAGTGTTAGTCCTCTTGTACTTAAGTCGGTATTGTATCTTTTGTATTAAAATCGGATGCAATTTCTGTGTTTTATCGTCCATAAGAAGGTCCAAGGGATACAGTAAACCTTAAGGGAAGCGTCGGTATCTAAAACTGGACTCACAGGAGAGGTTCAAATCATAGAAAGTGAGAGTGTTAGTCCTCTTGTACTTAAGTCGGCATTGTGCCATTTGTATTAAATTCGGTTGCAATTTCTGTGTTTCATCGTCAATAAGAATGTCCAAGGGATACAGTAAACCTGAAGTGGTGCATCGGAATCTAAAACTGGACTCACAGGAGAGATTAAAATCATAGAAAGTTAGAGTGTTACTCCTCTTGTACTTAAGTCGGTTTTGTGCCTGTTGTATTAAATTCGGATGCAATTTCTGTGTTTCATCGTCAATAAGAAGGTCCAAGGGATACAGTAAACCTTAAGGGAAGCGTCGGAATCTAAAACTGGACTCACAGGAGAGGTTCAAATCATAGAATGTTAGATTGTTAGTCCTGTTTTACTTAAGTCGGTATTGTGCCTCTTGTATTAAATTCGGATGCAACATCTGTGTTTCATCGTCAATAAGAAGGTCCAAGGGACACAGTAATCCTCAAGTGAAACATCGGAATCTAAAACTGGACTCACAGGAGAGGTTCGAATCATAGAAATTTAGAGTGTCAGTCCACTTTTACTTAAGTCGACATTGTGCCTTTTGTATTAAATTTCGATGCAATTTCTGTGTTTCATCGTCAATAAGAAGGTGCAAGGTACACAGTAAACCTGAAGTGAAGCATCGGAATCTAAAACTGGTCTCACAGGAGAGTTTCATATCATAGAAACTGAGAGTGTCAGACCTCTTGTACTTAAGTCGGCATTGTGCCAATTGTATTAAATTCGGATGCAATTTCTGTGTTTCATCGTCAATAAGATGGTCCAAGGGATACAGTAAAACTTAAGTGAAACATCGGAATCTAAATCTGGACTCACAGGAGAGGTTCAAATCATAGAAAGTTTGAGTGTCACTCCTCTTGTACTTGAGTCGGTATTGTGCCTTTTATATTGAATTCGGATGCAATTTCTGTGTTTCATCGTCAATAACAAGGTCCAAGGGATATAGTAAACCTGAAGTGAAGCATCGGAATCTAAAACTGGACTCACAGGAGAAGTTCAAATCATAGAAAGTTAGAGTGTCAGTCCTCTTGTACTTATGTAGGCATTGTGCCTTTTGTATTAAATTCGGATGCAATTTCTGTGTTTCACCGTCAATAAGAAAGTCCAAGGGATGCAGTAAACCTGAAGTGAAGCATCGAAATCTAAAACTGGACTCACATGAGAGGTTCAAATCATAGAGAGTTAGAGTGTCACTCCTCTTGTACTTAAGTCGGTATTGTGCCTTTTGTATTAAATTCAGATGCAATATCTGTGTTTCATCGTCAATAAGAAAGTCCAAGGGATACAGTAAACCTGAAGTGAAGCATCGGAATCTAAAACTGGACTCACCGGAGAAGTTCAAATCATAGAAAGTTAGAGTGTCAGTCCTCTTGTACTTAAGTCGGCATTGTGCCTTTTGTATGAAATTCGGATGCAATTTCTGTGTTTCACCGTCAATAAGAAAGTCCAAGGGATACAGTAAACCTGAAGTGAAGCATCGGAATCTAAAACTGGACTCACAGGAGAGGTTCAAATCATAGAAAGGTAGAATGTCATTCCTCTTGTACTTAAGTCGCATTGTGAATTTGAATTTAATTCCGATGCAATTTCTTTGTTTCATCGTCAATAAGAAGGTGCAAGGTATACAGTAAACCTGAAGTGAAGCATCGGAATCTAAAACTGGACTCACAGGAGAGGTTCAAATCATAGAAAGTGAGAGTGTTAGTCCTCTTGTACTTAAGTCGGTATTGTGCCTTTTGTATTAAATTCGAATGCAACTTCTGTGTTTTATCGTCAATAAGAAGGTCCGAGGGATACATTAAACCTTAAGGGAAGCGTCGGAATCTAAAACTGGACTCACAGGAGAGGTTCAAATCATAGAAAGTGAGAGTGTTAGTCCTCTTGTACTTATGTCGGCATTGTGCCATTTGTATTAAATTCGGTTGCAATTTCTGTGTTTCATCGTCAATAAGAATGTCCAAGGGATACAGTAAACCTGAAGTGATGCATCGGAATCTAAAACTGGACTCACAGGAGAGATTAAAATCATAGAAAGTTAGAGTGTTACTCCTCTTGTACTTAAGTCGGCATTGTGCTTTTTGTATTAAATTCGGATGCAATTTCTGTGTTTCATCGTCAGTAAGAAGGTCCAAGGGATACAGTAAACCTTAAGGGAAGCGTCGGAATCTAGAACTGGACTCACAGTAGAGGTTCAAGTCATAGAATGTTAGAGTGTTAGTCCTCTTTTACTTAAGTCGGCATTGTGCCTTTTGTATTAAATTCGGATGAATTTTCTGTGTTTAATCGTCAATAAGAAGGTCCAAGGGATACAGTAAACCTGAAGTGAAGCATCGGAATCTAAAACTGGACTCACAGGAGAAGTTCAAATCATAGAAAGTTAGAGTGTCAGTCCTCTTGTACTTAAGTCGGCATTGTGCCTTTTGTATGAAATTCGGATGCAATTTCTGTGTTTCACCGTCAATAAGAAAGTCCAAGGGATACAGTAAACCTGAAGTGAAGCATCGGAATCTAAAACTGGACTCACAGGAGAGGTTCAAATCATAGAAAGGTAGAATGTCATTCCTCTTGTACTTAAGTCGCATTGTGAATTTGAATTTAATTCCGATGCAATTTCTTTGTTTCATCGTCAATAAGAAGGTGCAAGGTATACAGTAAACCTGAAGTGAAGCATCGGAATCTAAAACTGGACTCACAGGAGAGGTTCAAATCATAGAAAGTGAGAGTGTTAGTCCTCTTGTACTTATGTTGGCATTGTGCCATTTGTATTAAATTCGGTTGCAATTTCTGTGTTTCATCGTCAATAAGAATGTCCAAGGGATACAGTAAATCTGAAGTGATGCATCGGAATCTAAAACTGGACTCACAGGAGAGATTAAAATCATAGAAAATTAGAGTGTTACTCCTCTTGTACTTAAGTCGGTATTGTGCTTTTTGTATTAAATTCGGATGCAATTTCTGTGTTTCATCGTCAATAACAAGGTCCAAGGGATACAGTAAACCTTAAGGGAAGCGTCGGAATCTAGAACTGAACTCACAGTAGAGGTTCAAATCATAGAATGTTAGAGTGTTAGTCCTCTTTTACTTAAGTCGGCATTGTGCCTTTTGTATTAAATTCGGATGAATTTTCTGTGTGTAATCGTCAATAAGAAGGTCCAAGGGATACAGTAAACCTGAAGTGAAGCATCGGAATCTAAAACTGGACTCACAGGAGAGGTTCAAATCATAGAAAGGTAGAGTGTCATTCCTCTTGTACATAAGTCGCATTGTGCCTTTGAATTTAATTCCGATGCAATTTCTTTGTTTCATCGTCAATAAGAAGGTGCAAGGTATACAGTAAACCTGAAGTGAAGCATCGGAATCTAAAACTGGACTCACAAGAGAGGTTCAAATCATAGAAAGTGAGAGTGTTAGTCCTCTTGTACTTAAGTCGGTATTGTTTCTTTTGTATTAAAATCGGATGCAATTTCTGTGTTTTATCGTCCATAAGAAGGTCCAAGGGATACAGTAAACCTTAAGGGAAGCGTCGGAATCTAAAACTGGACTCACAGGAGAGGTTCAAATCATAGAAAGTGAGAGTGTTAGTCCTCTTGTACTTAAGTCGGCATTGTGCCATTTGTATTAAATTCGGTTGCAATTTCTGTGTTTCATCGTCAATAAGAATGTCCAAGGGATACAGTAAACCTGAAGTGATGCATCGGAATCTAAAACTGGACTCACAGGAGAGATTAAAATCATAGAAAGTTAGAGTGTTACTCCTCTTGTACTTAAGTCGGTATTGTGCCTTTTGTATTCAATTCGGATGCAATTTCTGTGTTTCATCGTCAATGATAAGGTCCAAGGGATACAGTAAACCTTAAGGGAAGCGTCGGAATCTAAAACTGGACTCACAGGAGAGGTTCAAATCATAGAATGTTAGAGTGTTAGTCCTCTTTTACTTAAGTCAGTATTGTGCCTCTTGTATTAAATTCGGATGCAATTTCTGTGTTTCATCGTCAATAAGAAGGTCCAAGGGACACAGTAATCCTCAAGTGAAACATCGGAATCTAAAACTGGACTCACAGGAGAGGTTCGAATCATAGAAAGTTAGAGTGTCAGTCCACTTTTACTTAAGTCGACATTGTGCCTTTTGTATTAAATTTCGATGCAATTTCTGTGTTTCATCGTCAATAAGAAGGTGCAAGGTACACAGTAAACCTGAAGTGAAGCATCGGAATCTAAAACTGGTCTCACAGGAGAGTTTCATATCATAGAAACTGAGAGTGTCAGACCTCTTGTACTTAAGGCGGCATTGTGCAATTGTATTAAATTCGGATGCAATTTCTGTGTTTCATCGTCAATAAGAAGGTCCAAGGGATACAGTAAAACTGAAGTGAAACATCGGAATCTAAATCTGGGCTCACAGGAGAGGTTCAAATCATAGAAAGTTAGAGTGTCACTCCTCTTGTACTTGAGTCGGTATTGTGCCTTTTGTATTGAATTCGGATGCAATTTCTGTGTTTCATCGTCAGTAACAAGGTCCAAGGGATATGGCAAACCTGAAGTGAAGCATCGGAATCTAAAACTGGACTCACAGGAGAAGTTCAAATCATAGAAAGTTAGAGTGTCAGTCCTCTTGTACTTATGTAGGCATTGTGCCTTTTGTATTAAATTCGGATGCAATTTCTGTGTTTCACCGTCAATAAGAAAGTCCAAGGGATACAGTGAACCTGAAGTGAAGCATCGAAATCTAAAACTGGACTCACATGAGAGGTTCAAATCATAGAGAGTTAGAGTGTCACTCCTCTTGTACTTAAGCCGGTATTGTGCCTTTTGTATTAAATTCGGATGCAATATCTGTGTTTCATCGTCAATAAGAAGGTCCAAGGGATACAGTAAACCTTAAGGGAAGCGTCGGAATCTAGAACTGGACTCACAGTAGAGGTTCAAATCATAGAATGTTAGAGTGTTAGTCCTCTTTTACTTAAGTCGGCATTGTGCCTTTTGCATTAAATTCGGATAAATTTTCTGTGTTTAATCGTCAATAAGAAGGTCCAAGGGATACAGTAAACCTGAAGTGAAGCATCGGAATCTAAAACTGGACTCACAGGAGAGGTTCAAATCATAGAAAGGTAGAGTGTCATTCCTCTTGTACTTAAGTCGCATTGTGCCTTTGAATTTAATTCCGATGCAATTACTTTGTTTCATCGTCAATAAGAAGGTGCAAGGTATACAGTAAACCTGAAGTGAAGCATCGGAATCTAAAACTGGACTCACAAGAGAGGTTCAAATCATAGAAAGTGAGAGTGTTAGTCCTCTTGTACTTAAGTCGGTATTGTATCTTTTGTATTAAAATCGGATGCAATTTCTGTGTTTTATCGTCCATAAGAAGGTCCAAGGGATACAGTAAACCTTAAGGGAAGCGTCGGAATCTAAAACTGGACTCACAGGAGAGGTTCAAATCATAGAAAGTGAGAGTGTTAGTCCTCTTGTACTTAAGTCGGCATTGTGCCATTTGTATTAAAGTCGGTTGCAATTTCTGTGTTTCATCGTCAATAAGAATGTCCAAGGGATACAGTAAACCTGAAGTGATGCATCGGAATCTAAAACTGGACTCACTGGAGAGATTAAAATCATAGAAAGTTAGAGTGTTACTCCTCTTGTACTTATGTCGGTATTGTCCCTTTTGTATTAAATTCGGATGCAATTTCTGTGTTTCATCGTCAATAAGATGGTCCAAGGGACACAGTAATCCTCAAGTGAAACATCGGAATCTAAAACTGGACTCACAGGAGAGGTTCGAATCATAGAAAGTTAGAGTGTCAGTCCACTTTTACTTAAGTTGACATTGTGCCTTTTCTATTAAATTTCGATGCAATTTCTGTGTTTCATCGTCAATAAGAAGGTGCAAGGTACACAGTAAACCTGAAGTGAAGCATCGGAATCTAAAACTGGTCTCACAGGAGAGTTTCATATCATAGAAACTGAGAGTGTCAGACCTCTTGTACTTAAGTCGGCATTGTGCCAATTGTATTAAATTCGGATGCAATTTCTGTGTTTCATCGTCAATAAGAAGGTCCAAGGGATACAGTAAAACTGAAGTGAAACATCGGAATCTAAATCTGGACTCACAGGAGAGGTTCAAATCATAGAAAGTTAGAGTGTCACTCCTCTTGTACTTGAGTCGGTATTGTGACTTTTGTATTGAATTCGGATGCAATTTCTGTGTTTCGTCGTCAATAACAAGGTCCAAGGGATATAGTAAACCTGAAGTGAAGCATCGGAATCTAAAACTGGACTCACAGGGGAATTTAAAATCATAGAATGTTAGAGTGTCAATCCTCTTGTACTTAAGTCGGCATTGTGCCTTTTGTATTAAATTCGGATGCAATTTCTGTGTTTCACCGTCAATAAGAAAGTCCAAGGGATACAGTAAACCTGAAGTGAAGCATCGGAATCTAAAACTGGACTCACAGGAGAGGTTCAAATGAAAGAAAGTGAGAGTGTCAGTCCTCTTGTACTTAAGTCGGCATTGTGCCATTTGTATTAAATTCGGACGCAATTTCTGAGTTTCATCGTCAATAAGAAGGTCCAAGGGATACAGAAAACCTGAAGTGAAGCATCGGAATCTAAAACTGGATTCACAGGAGAGGTTCAAATCAAAGAAAGTGAGAGTGTCAGTCCTCTTGTACTTAAGTCGGCATTGTGCCTTTTGAATTTAATTCCGATGCAATTTCTGTGTTTTATCGTCAATAAGAACGTCCAAGGGATACAGTAAACCTGAAGTGAAGCAACGGATTCTAAAACTGGACTCACAGGAGAGGTTCAAATCATAGAAAGTGAGACTGTCAGTCCTCCTTTACTTAAGTCGGAATTGTGCCCTTTTAATTTAATTCCGATGCAATTTCTGTGTGTCATCGTCAATAAGAAGGTCTAAGGGAGACAGTAAACCTGAAGTGCAGCATCGGAATCTAAAACTGGACTCACAGGAGAGGTTCAAATCATACAAAGTTAGAGTGTCAGTCCTCTTTTACTTAAGTCAGCATTGTGCCTTTTGTATTAAATTCCGATGCAATTTCTGTGTTTCATCGTCTATAAGAAGGTCCAAGGGACACAGTAAACCTTAAGTGAAACATCGGGATCTACAACTGGACTCACAGGAGAGGTTCAAATCATAGAAACTGAGGGTGTCAGTCCTCTTGTACTTAAGTCGGCATTGTGCCATTTGTACTAAATTCGGATGCAATTTCTGTGTTTCATCGTCAATAAGAAGGTCCAAGGGATACAGTAAACCTGAAGTGAAGCATCGGATTCTAAAACTGGACTCACAGGAGAAGTTCAAATCTTAGAAAGTTAGAGTGTCAGTCCTCTTGTACTTAAGTCCGCATTGTGCCTTTTGTATTAAATTCGGATGCAATTTCTGTGTTTCACCGTCAATAAGAAAGTCCAAGGGATACAGTAAACCTGAAGTGAAGCATCGGAATCTAAAACTGGACTCACATTAGAGGTTCAAATCATAGATAGTTAGAGTGTCACTCCTCTTGTACTTAAGTCGGTATTGTGCCTTTTGTATTATATTCGGCTGCAATATCTGTGTTTCATCGTCAATAAGAAGATGCAATGTATACAGTAGACCTGAAGTGAAGCATCGGAATCCAAAACTGGACTCACATTAGAAGTTCAAATCATAGAAAGGTAGAGTGTCATTCCTCTTGTACTTAAGTCGCATTGTGCCTTTTGAATTTAATTCCGATGCAATTTCTTTGTTTCATCGTCAATAAGAAGGTGCAAGGTATACAGTAAACCTGAAGTGAAGCATTGGAATCTAAAACTGGACTCACAGGAGAGGTTCGAATCATGGAAAGTGAGAGTGTCAGTCCTCTTTTACTTAAGTCGGCATTGTGCCTTTTGTATTAAATTCCGATGCAATTTCAGTGTCTCATCGTCAATAAGAAGGTGCAAGGTATACAGTAAACCTGAAGTGAAGCATCGAAATCTAAAACTGGACTCACAGGAGAGGTTCAAATCAAAGAAAGTGAGAGTGTCAGTCCTCTTGTACTTAAGTCGGCATTGTGCCATTTGTATTAAATTCGGATGCAATTTCTGTGTTTCATCGTCAATATGAAGGTCCAAGGGATACAGTTAACCTGAAGTGAAGCAACGGAACCTAAAACTGGACTCACAGGAGAGGTTCATATCATAGAAAGTTAGAATGACAGTCCACTTGTACTTATGTCGGCATTGTGCCTTTTGTTCTAAATTCGGATGCAATTTCTGTGTTTCATCGTCAATAAGAAAGTCCAAGGGATACAGTATACCTGAAGTGAAGCATCGGAATCTCAAACTGGACTCACAGGAAAGATTCAAATCATAGATAGTTAGAGTGTCAGTCCTCTTGTACTTAAGTCAATATTGTGCCTCTTGTATTAAATTTGGATGCAATTTCTGTGTTTCATCGTCTATAAGAAGGTCCAAGGGACACAGTAAAACTTAAGTGAAACCTCGGGATCTACAACTGGACTCACAGGACGGGTTCAAATCATAGAAATTTAGAGTGTCACTCCTCTTGTACTTGAGTCGGTATTGTGCCTTTTGTATTGAATTCGGATGCAATTTCGGTGTTTCATCGTCAATAACAAGGTCCAAGGGATATAGTAAACCTGAAGTGAAGCATCGGAATCTAAAACTGGACTCACAGGAGAAGTTCAAATCATAGAAAGTTAGAGTGTCAGTCCTCTTCTACTTAAGTCGGCATTGTGCCTTTTGTATTTAATTCCGATGCAATTTCTGTGTTTTATCGTCAATAAGAACGTCCAAGGGATACAGTAAACCTGAAGTGAAGCAACGGATTCTAAAACTGGACTCACAGGAGAGGTTCAAATCATAGAAAGTGAGAGTGTCAGTCCTCCTTTACTTAAGTCGGAATTGTGCCCTTTTAATTTAATTCCGATGCAATTTCTGTGTGTCATCGTCAATAAGAAGGTCTAAGGGAGACAGTAAACCTGAAGTGCAGCATCGGAATCTAAAACTGGACTCACAGGAGAGGTTCAAATCATACAAAGTTAGAGTGTCAGTCCTCTTTTACTTAAGTCAGCATTGTGCCTTTTGTATTAAATTCCGATGCAATTTCTGTGTTTCATCGTCAATAAGAAGGTCCAAGGGATACAGTTAACCTGAAGGGAAGCATCGGAACCTAAAACTGGACTCTCAGGAGAGGTTCATATCATAGAAAGTTAGAATGTCATCCACTTGTACTTATGTCGGCATTGTGCCTTTTGTTCCAAATTCGGATGCAATTTCTGTGTTTCATCGTCAATAAGAAGGTCGAAGGGATACAGTATACCTGAAGTGAAGCATCGGAATCTAAAACTGGACTCGCAGGAAAGATATAAATCATAGATAGTTGGTGTCAGTCCTCTTGTACTTAAGTCAATATTGTGCCTCTTGTATTAAATTCGGATGCAATTTCTGTGTTTCATCGTCTATAAGAAGGTCCAAGGGACACAGTAAACCTTAAGTGAAACATCGGGATCTACAACTGGACTCACAGGAGAGGTTCAAATCATAGAAAGTTAGAGTGTCAGTCCACTTTTACTTAAGACGACATTGTGCCTTTTGTATTAAATTTCGATGCAATTTCTGTGCTTCATCGTCAATAAGTTGGTGCAAGGTACACAGTAAACCTGAAGTGAAGCATCGGAATCTAAAACTGGACTCACAGGAGAGGTTCAAATCATAGAAACTGAGGGTGTCAGTCCTCTTGTACTTAAGTCGGCATTGTGCCATTTGTACTAAATTCGGATGCAATTTCTGTGTTTCATCGTCAATAAGAAGGTCCAAGGGATACAGTAAACCTGAAGTGAAGCATCGGAATCTAAAAGTGGACTCACAGGAGAAGTTCAAATCATAGAAAGTTAGAGTGTCAGTCCTCTTGTACTTAAGTCCGCATTGTGCCTTTTGTATTAAATTCGGATGCAATTTCTGTGTTTCACCGTCAATAAGAAAGTCCAAGGGATACAGTAAACCTGAAGTGATGCATCGGAATCTAAAACTGGACTCACATTAGAGGTTCAAATCATAGATAGTTAGAGTGTCACTCCTCTTGTACTTAAGTCGGTATTGTGCCTTTTGTATTATATTCGGCTGCAATATCTGTGTTTCATCGTCAATAAGAAGATGCAATGTATACAGTAGACCTGAAGTGAAGCATCGGAATCTAAAACTGGACTCACATTAGAAGTTCAAATCATAGAAAGGTAGAGTGTCATTCCTCTTGTACTTAAGTCGCATTGTGCCTTTTGAATTTAATTCCGATGCAATTTCTTTGTTTCATCGTCAATAAGAAGGTGCAAGGTATACAGTAAACCTGAAGTGAAGCATCGGAATCTAAAACTGGACTCACAGGAGAGGTTCGAATCATGGAAAGTGAGAGTGTCAGTCCTCTTTTACTTAAGTCGGCATTGTGCCTTTTGTATTAAATTCCGATGCAATTTCAGTGTCTCATCGTCAATAAGAAGGTGCAAGGTATACAGTAAACCTGAAGTGAAGCATCGAAATCTAAAACTGGACTCACAGGAGAGGTTCAAATCAAAGAAAGTGAGAGTGTCAGTCCTCTTGTGCTTAAGTCGGCATTGTGCCATTTGTATTAAATTCGGATGCAATTTCTGTGTTTCATCGTCAATATGAAGGTCCAAGGGATACAGTTAACCTGAAGTGAAGCAACGGAACCTAAAACTGGACTCACAGGAGAGGTTCATATCATAGAAAGTTAGAATGACAGTCCACTTGTACTTATGTCGGCATTGTGCCTTTTGTTCTAAATTCGGATGCAATTTCTGTGTTTCATCGTCAATAAGAAAGTCCAAGGGATACAGTATACCTGAAGTGAAGCATCGGAATCTCAAATTGGACTCACAGGAAAGATTCAAATCATAGATAGTTAGAGTGTCAGTCCTCTTGTACTTAAGTCAATATTGTGCCTCTTGTATTAAATTTGGATGCAATTTCTGTGTTTCATCGTCTATAAGAAGGTCCAAGGGACACAGTAAAACTGAAGTGAAACCTCGGGATCTACAGCTGGACTCACAGGACGGGTTCAAATCATAGAAATTTAGAGTGTCACTCCTCTTGTACTTGAGTCGGTATTGTGCCTTTTGTATTGAATTCGGATGCAATTTCGGTGTTTCATCGTCAATAACAAGGTCCAAGGGATATAGTAAACCTGAAGTGAAGCATCGGAATCTAAAACTGGACTCACAGGAGAAGTTCAAATCATAGAAAGTTAGAGTGTCAGTCCTCTTCTACTTAAGTCGGCATTGTGCCTTTTGTATGAAATTCGGATGCAATTTCTGTCTTTCACCGTCAATATGAAAGTCCTAGGGATACAGTAAACCTGAAGTGAAGCATCGGAATCTAAAACTGGACTCACAGGAGAGGTTCAAATCATAGAAAGGTAGAGTGTCATTCCTCTTGTACTTAAGTCGCATTGTGCCTTTCAATTTAGTTCCGATGCAATTTCTTTGTTTCATCGTCAATAAGAAGGTCGAAGGGAGACAGTAGACCTGAAGTGTAGCATCGGAATCTGAAACTGGACTCACAGGAGTGGTTCAAATCATAGAAACCGATAGTGTTAGTCCTCTTGTACTTAAGTCGACATCGTGCCATTTGTATTAAATTGGGATGCAATTTCTGTGTTTCATCTTCAATAAGAAGGTCCAATCTATACAGTAAACCTGAAGTGAAGCATCGGAATCTAAAACTGGACTCACAGGAGAGGTTCAAATCATAGAAAGATAGAGTGTCACACCTATTGTACTTAGGTCGGTATTGTGCCCTTTGTATTAAATTCGGATGCAATTTCTGTGGTTCATCGTCAATAAGAATGTCCAAGGGATACAGTAAACCTGAATTAAAGCATCGGAATCTAAAACTGGATGCACAGGAGAGGTTCAAATCATAGAAAGTTAGAATGTCAGTCCTCTTGTACTTAAGTCGGCATTGTGCGTTTTGACTTTAATTCCGATGCAATTTCTGTGTTTCATCGTCAATAAGAAGGTGCAAGGTATACAGTAAACCTGAAGTGAAGCATCGGAATCTAAAACTGGACTCACAGGAGAGGTTCAAATCATAGAAAGTGGGAGTGTCAGTCCTCTTGTACTTACGTCGGCATTGTGCCTATTGTATTGAATACCGATGCAATTTCTGTGTTTCATCGTCAATAAGAAGGTCCAAAGGATACAGAAAACCTGAAGTGAGGCATCGGAATCTAAAACTGGATTTACAGGAGAGCTTCAAATCAAAGAAAGTGAGAGTGTCAGTCCTCTTGTACTTAAGTCGGCATTGTGC
This sequence comes from Schistocerca piceifrons, assembly GCF_021461385.2. NCBI lineage: Eukaryota > Metazoa > Arthropoda > Insecta > Orthoptera > Acrididae > Schistocerca > Schistocerca piceifrons. Next base: position 52,687 of record NW_025727957.1, read on the forward strand.
CTTTTGAATTTAATTCCGATGCAATTTCTGTGTTTTATCGTCAATAAGAACGCCCAAGGGATACAGTAAACCTGAAGTGAAGCAACGGAATCTAAAACTGGACTCACAGGAGAGCTTCAAATCAAAGAAACTGAGAGGGTCAGTCCTCTTGTACTTAAGTCGACATCGTGCCATTTGTATTAAATTGGGATGCAATTTCTGTGTTTCATCTTCAATAAGAATGTCCAATCTATACAGTAAACCTGAAGTGAAGCACCGGAATCTAAAACTGGACTCACAGGATTGGTTCAAATCATACAAAGTTAGAGAGTCAGTCCTCTTTTACTTAAGTCAGCATTGTGTCTTTTGTATTAAATTCCGATGCAATTTCTGTGTTTCATCGTCATTAAGAAGGTGCAAGGTATACAGTAAACCGAAGTGAAGGATCAGAATCTAAAACTGGACTCACATCAGAGGTTCAAATCATAGAAAGTGAGAGTGTCAGTCCTCTTGTACTTAAGTCGGCATTGTGCCATTTGTATTAAATTCGAATGCAATTTCTGTGTTTCATCGTCAATAAGATGGTCCAAGGGATACAGTTAACCTGAAGTGAAGCATCGGAATCTAAAACTGGACTCACAGAAGAGGTTCATATCATAGATAGTTAGAATGTCAGTCCTCTTGTACTTAAGTCAGCATTGTGCGTTTTGAATTTAATTCCGATGCAATTTCTGTGTTTCATCGTCAATAAGAAGGTGCAAGGTATACAGTAAACCTGAAGTGAAGCATCGGAATCTAAAACTGGACTCACAGGAGAGGTTCAAAACATAGAAAGTCAGAGTGTCAGTCCTCTTGAACTTACGTCGGCATTGTGCCTATTGTATTGAATACCGATGCAATTTCTGTGTTTCATCGTCAATAAGAAGGTCCAAGGGATACAGTATACCTGAAGTTAAGCATCTGAATCTAAAACTGGACTCACATGAGAGGTTCAAATCAAAGAAAGTGAGAGTATCTGTACTCTTGTACTTAAGTCGGCATTGTGCCTTTTGAATTTAATTCCGATGCAATTTCTGTGTTTTATCGTCAATAAGAAGGTCCAAGGGATACAGTTAACCTGAAGGGAAGCATCGGAACCTAAAACTGGACTCTCAGGAGAGGTTCATATCATAGAAAGTTAGAATGTCATCCACTTGTACTTATGTCGGCATTGTGCCTTTTGTTCCAAATTCGGATGCAATTTCTGTGTTTCATCGTCAATAAGAAGGTCGAAGGGATACAGTATACCTGAAGTGAAGCATCGGAATCTAAAACTGGACTCGCAGGAAAGATACAAATCATAGATAGTTGGTGTCAGTCCTCTTGTACTTAAGTCAATATTGTGCCTCTTGTATTAAATTCGGATGCAATTTCTGTGTTTCATCGTCTATAAGAAGGTCCAAGGGACACAGTAAACCTTAAGTGAAACATCGGGATCTACAACTGGACTCACAGGAGAGGTTCAAATCATAGAAAGTTAGAGTGTCAGTCCACTTTTACTTAAGACGACATTGTGCCTTTTGTATTAAATTTCGATGCAATTTCTGTGCTTCATCGTCAATAAGTTGGTGCAAGGTACACAGTAAACCTGAAGTGAAGCATCGGAATCTAAAACTGGACTCACAGGAGAGGTTCAAATCATAGAAACTGAGGGTGTCAGTCCTCTTGTACTTAAGTCGGCATTGTGCCATTTGTACTAAATTCGGATGCAATTTCTGTGTTTCATCGTCAATAAGAAGGTCCAAGGGATACAGTAAACCTGAAGTGAAGCATCGGAATCTAAAACTGGACTCACAGGAGAAGTTCAAATCATAGAAAGTTAGAGTGTCAGTCCTCTTGTACTTAAGTCCGCATTGTGCCTTTTGTATTAAATTCGGATGCAATTTCTGTGTTTCACCGTCAATAAGAAAGTCCAAGGGATACAGTAAACCTGAAGTGATGCATCGGAATCTAAAACTGGACTCACATTAGAGGTTCAAATCATAGATAGTTAGAGTGTCACTCCTCTTGTACTTAAGTCGGTATTGTGCCTTTTGTATTATATTCGGCTGCAATATCTGTGTTTCATCGTCAATAAGAAGATGCAATGTATACAGTAGACCTGAAGTGAAGCATCGGAATCTAAAACTGGACTCACATTAGAAGTTCAAATCATAGAAAGGTAGAGTGTCATTCCTCTTGTACTTAAGTCGCATTGTGCCTTTTGAATTTAATTCCGATGCAATTTCTTTGTTTCATCGTCAATAAGAAGGTGCAAGGTATACAGTAAACCTGAAGTGAAGCATCGGAATCTAAAACTGGACTCACAGGAGAGGTTCGAATCATGGAAAGTGAGAGTGTCAGTCCTCTTTTACTTATGTCGGCATTGTGCCTTTTGTATTAAATTCCGATGCAATTTCAGTGTCTCATCGTCAATAAGAAGGTGCAAGGTATACAGTAAACCTGAAGTGAAGCATCGAAATCTAAAACTGGACTCACAGGAGAGGTTCAAATCAAAGAAAGTGAGAGTGTCAGTCCTCTTGTACTTAAGTCGGCATTGTGCCATTTGTATTAAATTCGGATGCAATTTCTGTGTTTCATCGTCAATATGAAGGTCCAAGGGATACAGTTAACCTGAAGTGAAGCAACGGAACCTAAAACTGGACTCACAGGAGAGGTTCATATCATAGAAAGTTAGAATGACAGTCCACTTGTACTTATGTCGGCATTGTGCCTTTTGTTCTAAATTCGGATGCAATATCTGTGTTTCATCGTCAATAAGAAAGTCCAAGGGATACAGTATACCTGAAGTGAAGCATCGGAATCTCAAATTGGACTCACAGGAAAGATTCAAATCATAGATAGTTAGAGTGTCAGTCCTCTTGTACTTAAGTCAATATTGTGCCTCTTGTATTAAATTTGGATGCAATTTCTGTGTTTCATCGTCTATAAGAAGGTCCAAGGGACACAGTAAAACTTAAGTGAAACCTCGGGATCTACAGCTGGACTCACAGGACGGGTTCAAATCATAGAAATTTAGAGTGTCACTCCTCTTGTACTTGAGTCGGTATTGTGCCTTTTGTATTGAATTCGGATGCAATTTCGGTGTTTCATCGTCAATAACAAGGTCCAAGGGATATAGTAAACCTGAAGTGAAGCATCGGAATCTAAAACTGGACTCACAGGAGAAGTTCAAATCATAGAAAGTTAGAGTGTCAGTCCTCTTCTACTTAAGTCGGCATTGTGCCTTTTGTATGAAATTCGGATGCAATTTCTGTCTTTCACCGTCAATATGAAAGTCCTAGGGATACAGTAAACCTGAAGTGAAGCATCGGAATCTAAAACTGGACTCACAGGAGAGGTTCAAATCATAGAAAGGTAGAGTGTCATTCCTCTTGTACTTAAGTCGCATTGTGCCTTTCAATTTAGTTCCGATGCAATTTCTTTGTTTCATCGTCAATAAGAAGGTCGAAGGGAGACAGTAGACCTGAAGTGTAGCATCGGAATCTGAAACTGGACTCACAGGAGTGGTTCAAATCATAGAAACCGATAGTGTTAGTCCTCTTGTACTTAAGTCGACATCGTGCCATTTGTATTAAATTAGGATGCAATTTCTGTGTTTCATCTTCAATAAGAAGGTCCAATCTATACAGTAAACCTGAAGTGAAGCATCGGAATCTAAAACTGGACTCACAGGAGAGGTTCAAATCATAGAAAGATAGAGTGTCACACCTATTGTACTTAGGTCGGTATTGTGCCCTTTGTATTAAATTCGGATGCAATTTCTGTGGTTCATCGTCAATAAGAATGTCCAAGGGATACAGTAAACCTGAATTAAAGCATCGGAATCTAAAACTGGATGCACAGGAGAGGTTCAAATCATAGAAAGTTAGAATGTCAGTCCTCTTGTACTTAAGTCGGCATTGTGCGTTTTGACTTTAATTCCGATGCAATTTCTGTGTTTCATCGTCAATAAGAAGGTGCAAGGTATACAGTAAACCTGAAGTGAAGCATCGGAATCTAAAACTGGACTCACAGGAGAGGTTCAAATCATAGAAAGTGGGAGTGTCAGTCCTCTTGTACTTACGTCGGCATTGTGCCTATTGTATTGAATACCGATGCAATTTCTGTGTTTCATCGTCAATAAGAAGGTCCAAAGGATACAGAAAACCTGAAGTGAGGCATCGGAATCTAAAACTGGATTTACAGGAGAGCTTCAAATCAAAGAAAGTGAGAGTGTCAGTCCTCTTGTACTTAAGTCGGCATTGTGCCTTTTGAATTTAATTCCGATGCAATTTCTGTGTTTTATCGTCAATAAGAACGCCCAAGGGATACAGTAAACCTGAAGTGAAGCAACGGAATCTAAAACTGGACTCACAGGAGAGCTTCAAATCAAAGAAAGTGAGAGGGTCAGTCCTCTTGTACTTAAGTCGACATCGTGCCATTTGTATTAAATTGGGATGCAATTTCTGTGTTTCATCTTCAATAAGAAGGTCCAATCTATACAGTAAACCTGAAGTGAAGCATCGGAATCTAAAACTGGACTCACAGGATTGGTTCAAATCATACAAAGTTAGAGAGTCAGTCCTCTTTTACTTAAGTCAGCATTGTGTCTTTTGTATTAAATTCCGATGCAATTTCTGTGTTTCATCGTCATTAAGAAGGTGCAAGGTATACAGTAAACCGAAGTGAAGGATCAGAATCTAAAACTGGACTCACATCAGAGGTTCAAATCATAGAAAGTGAGAGTGTCAGTCCTCTTGTACTTAAGTCGGCATTGTGCCATTTGTATTAAATTCGAATGCAATTTCTGTGTTTCATCGTCAATAAGATGGTCCAAGGGATACAGTTAACCTGAAGTGAAGCATCGGAATCTAAAACTGGACTCACAGAAGAGGTTCATATCATAGATAGTTAGAATGTCAGTCCTCTTGTACTTAAGTCAGCATTGTGCGTTTTGAATTTAATTCCGATGCAATTTCTGTGTTTCATCGTCAATAAGAAGGTGCAAGGTATACAGTAAACCTGAAGTGAAGCATCGGAATCTAAAACTGGACTCACAGGAGAGGTTCAAAACATAGAAAGTGAGAGTGTCAGTCCTCTTGAACTTACGTCGGCATTGTGCCTATTGTATTGAATACCGATGCAATTTCTGTGTTTCATCGTCAATAAGAAGGTCCAAGGGATACAGTATACCTGAAGTTAAGCATCTGAATCTAAAACTGGACTCACATGAGAGGTTCAAATCAAAGAAAGTGAGAGTATCTGTACTCTTGTACTTAAGTCGGCATTGTGCCTTTTGAATTTAATTCCGATGCAATTTCTGTGTTTTATCGTCAATAAGAACGTCCAAGGGATACAGTAAACATGAAGTGAAGCAACGGAATCTAAAACTGGATTCACAGGAGAGGTTCAAATCATAGAAAGTGAGAGTGTCAGTCCTCTTTTACTTAAGTCGGAATTGTGCCTTTTGAATTTAATTCCGATGCAATTTCTGTGTGTCATCCTCAATACGAAGGTGAAAGGGATACAGTAAACCTGAAGTGAAGCATCGGAATCTAAAACTGGACCCACAGGAAAGATTCAAATCATAGGTAGTTAGAGTGTCAGTCCTCTTGTACTTAAGTCAGTATTGTGCCTCTTGTATTAAATTCGGATGCAATTTCTGTGTTTCATCGTCAATAAGAAGGTCCAAGGGACACAGTAATCCTCAGGTGAAACATTGGAATCTAAAACTGGACTCACAGGAGAGGTTCAAATCATAGAAACTGAGAGTGTCAGTCCTCTTGTACTTAAGTCGGCATTGTGCCAATTGTATTAAATTCGGATGCATTTTCTGTGTTTCATCGTCAATAAGAAGGTCCAAGGGATACAGTAAAACTGAAGTGAAACATCGGAATCTAAATCTGGACTCACAGGAGTGGTTCAAATCATAGAAAGTTAGAGTGTCACTCCTCTTGTACTTGAGTCGGTATTGTGCCTTTTGTATTGAATTCGGATGCAATTTCTGTGTTTCACCGTCAATAAGTAAGTCCAAGGTATACAGTAAACCTGAAGTGAAGCATCGGAATCTAAAACTGGACTCACAGGAGAGGTTCAAATCATAGAGAGTTAGAGTGTCACTCCTCTTGTACTTAAGTCTGTATTGTGCCTTTTGTATTATATTCGGCTGCAATATCTGTGTTTCATCGTCAATAAGAAGGTGCAATGTATACAGTAGACCTGAAGCGAAGCATCGGAATCTAAAACTGGACTCACATTAGAGGTTCAAATCATAGAAAGGTAGAGTGTCATTCCTCTTGTACTTAAGTCGCATTGTGCCTTTTGAATTAAATTCCGATGCAATTTCTTTGTTTCATCGTCAATAAGCAGGTGCAAGGTATACAGTAAACCTGAAGTGAAGCATCGGAATCTAAAACTGGACTCACATTAGAGCTTCGAATCATGGAAAGTGAGAGTGTCAGTCCTCTTTTACTTGAGTCGGCATTGTGCCTTTTGTATTAAATTCCGATGCAATTCCAGTGTCTCATCGTCAACAAGAAGGTGCAAGGTATACAGTAAACCTGAAGTGAAGCATCGGAATCTAAAACTGGACTCACAGGAGAGGTTCAAATGAAAGTAAGTGAGAGTGTCAGTCCTCTTGTACTTAAGTAGGCATTGTGCCATTTATATTAAATTCGGACGCAATTTCTGAGTTTCATCGTCAATAAGAAGGTCCAAGGGATACAGAAAACCTGAAGTGAAGCATCGGAATCTAAAACTGGATTCACAGGAGAGGTTCAAATCAAAGAAAGTGAGAGTGTCAGTCCTCTTATACTTAAGTCGGCATTGTGCCTTTTGAATTTAATTCCGATGCAATTTCTGTGTTTTATCGTCAATAAGAACGTCCAAGGGATACAGTAAACCTGAAGTGAAGCAACGGATTCTAAAACTGGACTCACAGGAATGGTTCAAATCATAGAAAGTGAGAGTGTCAGTCCTCTTGTACTTAAGTCGGCATTGTGCCTTTTGAATTTAATTCCGATGCAATTTCTGAGTTTTATCGTCAATAAGAACGTCCAAGGGATACAGTTAACCTGAAGTGAAGCATCGGAATCTAAAACTGGACTCACATCAGAGGTTCAAATCATAGAAAGTGAGAGTGTCAGTCCTCTTGTACTTAAGTCGGCATTGTGCCATTTGTATTAAATTCGGATGCAATTTCTGTGTTTCATCGTCAATAAGAAGGTCCAAGGTATACAGTTAACCTGAAGGGAAGCATCGGAACCTAAAACTGGACTCACAGGAGAGGTTCATTTCATAGAAAGTTAGAATGTCATCCACTTGTACTTATGTCGGCATTGTGCCTTTTGTTCCCAATTCGGATGCAATTTCTGTGTTTCATCGTCAATAAGAAGGTCGAAGGTATACAGTATACCTGAAGTGAAGCATCGGAATCTAAAACTGGACTCGCAGGAAAGATTCAAATCATAGATAGTTAGAGTGTCAGTCCTCTTGTACTTAAGTCAATATTGTGCCTCTTGTATTAAATTCGGATGCTATTTGTGTGTTTCATCGTCTATAAGAAGGTCCAAGGGACACAGTAAAACTTAAGGGAAACATCGGGATCTACAACTGGACTCACAGGAGAGGTTCAAATCATAGAAAGTTAGAGTGTCAGTCCACTTTTACTTAAGACGACATTGTGCCTTTTGTATTAAATTTCGATGCAATTTCTGTGTTTCATCGTCAATAAGTTGGTGCAAGGTACACAGTAAACCTGAAGTGAAGCATCGGAATCTAAAACTGGACTCACAGGAGAGGTTCAAATCATAGAAACTAAGGGTGTCAGTCCTCTTGTACTTAAGTCGGCATTGTGCCATTTGTACTAAATTCGGATGCAATTTCTGTGTTTCATCGTCAATAAGAAGGTCCAAGGGATACAGTAAACCTGAAGTGAAGCATCGGAATCTAAAACTGGACTCACAGGAGAAGTTCAAATCATAGAAAGTTAGAGTGTCAGTCCTCTTGTACTTAAGTCGGCATTGTGCCTTTTGTATTAAATTCGGATGCAATTTCTGTGTTTCACCGTCAATAAGAAAGTCCAAGGGATACAGTAAACCTGAAGTGAAGCATCGGAATCTAAAACTGGACTCACATTAGAGGTTCAAATCATAGATAGTTAGAGTGTCACTCCTCTTGTACTTAAGTCGGTATTGTGCCTTTTGTATTATATTCGGCTGCAATATCTGTGTTTCATCGTCAATAAGAAGGTGCAATGTATACAGTAGACCTGAAGTGAAGCATCGGAATCTAAAACTGGACTCACATTAGAGGTTCAAATCATAGAAAGGTAGAGTGTCATTCCTCTTGTACTTAGGTTGCATAGTGCCTTTTGAATTTAATTCCGATGCAATTTCTTTGTTTCATCGTCAATAAGAAGGTGCAAGGTATACAGTAAACCTGAAGTGAAGCATCGGAATCTAAAACTGGACTCACAGGAGAGGTTCGAATCATGGAAAGTGAGAGTGTCAGTCCTCTTTTACTTAAGTCGGCATTATGCCTTTTGTATTAAATTCCGATGCAATTTCAGTGTCTTATCGTCAATAAGAAAGTGCAAGGTATACAGTAAACCTGAAGTGAAGCATCGAAATCTAAAACTGGACTCACAGGAGAGGTTCAAATCAAAGAAAGTGAGAGTGTCAGTCCTCTTGTACTTAAGTCGGCATTGTGCCATTTGTATTAAATTCGGATGCAATTTCTGTGTTTCATCGTCAATATGAAGGTCCAAGGGATACAGTTAACCTGAAGTGAAGCAACGGAACCTAAAACTGGACTCACAGGAGAGGCTCATATCACAGAAAGTTAGAATGTCAGTCCACTTGTACTTATGTCGGCATTGTGCCTTTTGTTCTAAATTCGGATGCAATTTCTGTGTTTCATCGTCAATAAGAAAGTCCAAGGGATACACTATACCTGAAGTGAAGCTTCAGAATCTCAAACTGGACTCACAGGAAAGATTCAAATCATAGATAGTTAGAGTGTCAGTCCTCTTGTACTTAAGTCAATATTGTGCCTCTTGTATTAAATTTGGATGCAATTTCTGTGTTTCATCGTCAATAAGAAGGTCCAAGGGACACAGTAATCCTCAAGTGAAACATTGGAATCTAAAACTGGACTCACAGGAGAGGTTCAAATCATAGAAACTGAGAGTGTCAGTCCTCTTGTACTTAAGTCGGCATTGTGCCAATTGTATTAAATTCGGATGCATTTTCTGTGTTTCATCGTCAATAAGAAGGTCCAAGGGATACAGTAAAACTGAAGTGAAACATGGGAATCTAAATCTGGACTCACAGGAGAGGTTCAAATCATAGAAAGTTAGAGTGTCACTCCTCTTGTAGTTGAGTCGGTATTGTGCCCTTTGTATTGAATTCGGATGCAATTTCTGTGTTTCACCGTCAATAAGAAAGTCCAAGGAATACAGTAAACCTTAAGTGAAACATTGGGATCTACAACTGGACTCACATTAGAGGTTCAAATCATAGAAAGTTAGAGTGTCAGTCCACTTTTACTTATGTCGACATTGTGCCTTTTGTATTAAATTCGGATGCAATATCTGTGTTTCATCGTCAATAAGAAGGTGCAATGTATACAGTAGACCTGAAGTGAAGCATCGGAATCTAAAACTGGACTCACAGGAGAGGTTCAAATCATAGAAAGTTAGAGTGTCAGTCCTCTTGTACTTAAGTCGGCATTGTGCCATTTGTATTAAATTCGGACGCAATTTCTGTGTTTCATCGTCAATAAGACGGTCCAAGGGATACAGAAAACCTGAAGTGAAGCATCGGAATCTAAAACTGCATTCACAGGAGAGGTTCAAATCAAAGGAAGTGAGAGTGTCAGTCCTCTTCTACTTAAGTCGGCATTGTGCCTTTTGAATTTAATTCCGATGCAATTTCTGTGTTTTATCGTCAATAAGAACGTCCAAGGGATACAGCAAACCTGAAGTGAAGCAACGGATTCTAAAACTGGACTCACAGGAGAGGTTCAAATCATAGAATGTTAGAGTGTCAGTTCTCTTTTACTTAAGTCGGAATTGTGCCTTTTTAATTTAATTCCGATGCAATTTCTGTGTGTCATCGTCAATAAGAAGGTCAAAGGGAGACAGTAAACCTGAAGTGCAGCATCGGAATCTAAAACTCGACTCACAGGAGAAGTTCAAATCATACAAATTTAGAGTGTCAGTCCTGTTTTACTTAAGTCAGCATTGTGCCTTTTGTATTAAATTCCGATGCAATTTCTGTGTTTCATCGTCAATAAGAAGGTGCAAGGTATACAGTAAACCTGAAGTGAAGCATCGGAATCTAAAACTGGACTCACATCAGAGGTTCAAATCATAGAAAGTGAGAGTGTCAGTCCTCTTGTACTTAAGTCGGCATTGTGCCATTTGTATTAAATTCGGATGCAATTTCTGTGTTTCATCGTCAATAAGAAGGTCCAAGGGATACAGTTAACCTGAAGTGAAGCATCGGAACCTAAAACTAGACTCACAGGAGAGGTTCATATCATAGAAAGTTAGAATGTCAGTCCACTTGTACTTATGTCGGCATTGTGCCTTTTGTTCTAAATTCGGATGCAATTTCTGTGTTTCATCGTCAATAAGAAGGTCCAAGGGACACAGTAAACCTCAAGTGAAACCTCGGGATCTACAACTGGACTCACAGGAGAGGTTCAAATCATAGAAAGTTAGAGTGTCAGTCCACTTCTACTTAAGTCGACATTGTGCTTTTGTATTAAATTTCGATGCAATTTCTGTGTTTCATCGTCAATAAGAAGGTGCAAGGTACACAGTAAACCTGAAGTGAAGCATCGGAATCTAAAACTGGACTCACAGGAAAGGTTCAATTCATAGAAACTGAGGGTGTCAGTCCTCTTGTACTTAAGTCGGCATTGTGCCATTTGTATTAAATTCGGATGCAATTTCTGTGTTTCATCGTCAATAATAAGGTCCAAGGGATACAGTTAACCTGAAGTGAAGCATCGGAACCTAAAACTGGACTCACAGGAGAGGTTCATATCATAGAAAGTTAGAATGTCAGTCCACTTGTACATATGTCGGCATTGTGCCTTTTGTTCTAAATTCGGATGCAATTTCTGTGTTTCATCGTCAATAAGTAGGTCCAAGGGATACAGTTAACCTGAAGTGAAGCATCGGAACCTAAAACTGGACTCACAGGAGAGGTTCATATCATAGGAAGTTAGAATGTCAGTCCACTTGTACATATGTCGGCATTGTGCATTTTGTTCTAAATTCGGATGCAATTTCTGTGTTTCATCGTCAATAAGAAGGTCCAAGGAATACAGTAAACCTGAAGTGAAGCATCGGAATCTAAAACTGGACTCACAGGAGAGGTTCGAATCATGGAAAGTGAGAGTGTCAGTCCTCTTTTACTTAAGTCGGCATTGTGCCTTTTGTATTAAATTCCGATGCAATCTCAGTGTCTCATCGTCAATAAGATGGTGCAAGGTATATAGTAAACCTGAAGTGAAGCATCGGAATCTAAAACTGGACTCACAGGAGAGGTTCGAATCATGGAAAGTGAGAGTGTCAGTCCTCTTTTACTTAAGTCGGCATTGTGCGTTTTGTATTAAATTCCGATTCAATTTCAGTGTCTCATCGTCAATAAGAGGGTGCAAGGTATACAGTAAACCTGAAGTGAAGAATCGGAATCTAAAACTGGACTCACAGAAGAGGTTCAAATCAAAGAAAGTGAGAGTGTCAGTCCTCTTGTACTTAAGTCGGCACTGTGCCATTTGTATTAAATTCGGATGCAATTTCTATGTTTCATCGTCAATAAGAAGGTCCAAGGGATACAGTAAACCTGAAGTGAAGCATCGGAATCTAAAACTGGACTCACAGGAGAGGGTCAAATCATAGAGAGTTAGAGTGTCACTCCTCTTGTACTTAAGTCGGCATTGTGCCTTTTGTATTAAATTCGGATGCAATTTCTGTGTTTCACCGTCAATAAGAAAGTCCAAGGGATACAGTAAACCAGAAGTGAAGCATCGGAATCTAAAACTGGACTCACAGGAGAGGTTGAAATCATAGAGAGTTAGAGTGTCACTCCTCATGTACTTAAGTCGGAATTGTAAATTTTGTATTAAATTCGGATGCAATATCTGTGTTTCATCGTCAATAAGAAGGTGCAATGTATACAGTAGAACTGAAGTGAAGCATCGGAATCTAAAACAGGACTCACAGGAGAGGTTCAAATCATAGAAAGGTAGAGTGTCATTCCTCTTGTACTTAAGTTGCATAGTGCCTTTTGAATTTAATTCCGATCCAATTTCTTTGTTTCATCGTCAATGAGAAGGTGCAAGGTATACAGTAAACCCGAAGTGAAGCATCGGAATCTATAACTGGACTCACATTAGAGGTTCAAATCACAGAAAGTGAGAGTGTCAGTCCTCTTGTACTTAAGTCGGCATTGTGCCTTTTGAATTTAATTCCGATGCAATTTCTGTGTTTTATCGTCAATAAGAACGTCCAAGGGATACAGTAAACCTGAAGTGAAGCAACGGATTCTAAAACTGGACTCACAGGAGAGGTTCTAATCATAGGAAGTGATAGTGTCAGTCCTCTTGTACTTAAGTCGGCATTGTGCCATTTGTATTAAATTCGGATGCAATTTCTGTGTTTCATAGTCAATAAGAAGGTCCAAGGGATACAGTTAACCTGAAGTGAAGCATCGGAACCTAAAACTGGACTCACAGGAGAGGTTCATATCATAAAAAGTTAGAATGTCAGTCCACTTGTACATATGTCGGCATTGTGCCTTTTGTTCTAAATTCGGATGCAATTTCTGTGTTTCATCGTCAATAAGAAGGTCCAAGGGGTACAGTAAACCTGAAGTGAAGCATCGGAATCTAATACTGGACTCAGAGGAGAGGTTCAAATCATAGAGAGTTAGAATGTCACTCCTCTTGTACTTAAGTCGGTATTGTAAATTTTGTATTAAATTCGGATGTAATATCTGTGTTTCATCGTCAATAAGAAGGTGCAAAGTATACAGTAGACCTGAAGTGAAGCATCGGAATCTAAAACTGGACTTACAGGAGACGTTCATATCATAGAAAGGTAGAGTGTCATTCCTCTTGTACTTAAGTCGCATTGTGCCTTTTGAATTTAATTCCGATGCAATTTCTTTGTTTCATCGTCAATAAGAAGGTGCAAGGTATACAGTAAACCCGAAGTGAAGCATCGGAATCTAAAACTGGACTCACAGGAGAGGTTCAAATCAAAGAACTTGAGAATGTCAGTCCTCTTGTACTTAAGTCGGAATTGTGCCTTTTTAATTTAATTCCGATGCAATTTCTGTGTGTCATCGTCAATAAGAAAGTCAAAGGGAGACAGTAAACCTGAAGTGCAGCATCGGAATCAAAAACTGGACTCACAGGAGAGGTTCAAATCATATAAAGTTAGAGTGTCAGTCCTCTTTTACTTAAGTCAGCATTGTGCCTTTTGTATTAAATTCCGATGCAATTTCTGTGTTTCATCGTCAATAAGAAGGTGCAAGGTATACAGTAAAACTGAAGTGAAGCATCGGAATCTAAAACTGGACTCACATCAGAGGTTCAAATCACAGAAAGTGAGAGTGTCAGTCCTCTTGTACTTAAGTCGGCATTGTGCCATTTGTATTAAATTCGGATGCAATTTCTGTGTTTCATCGTCAATAAGAAGGTCCAAGGGATACAGTTAACCTGAAGTGAAGCATCGGAACCTAAAACTGGAGTCACAGGAGAGGTTCATATCATAGAAAGTTAGAATGTCAGTCCACTTGTACTTATGTCGGCATTGCGCCTTTTGTTCTAAATTCGGATGCAATTTCTGTGTTTCATCGTCAATGAGAAGGTCCAAGGGATACAGTATACCTGAAGTGAAGCATCGGAATCTAAAACTGGACTCGCAGGAAAGATTCAAATCATAGATAGTTAGAGTGTCAGTCCTCCTGTACTTAAGTCAATATTGTGCCTCTTGTATTAAATTCGGATGCTATTTCTGTGTTTCACCGTCTATAAGAAGGTCCAAGGGACACAGTAAACCTTCAGTGAAACATCGGGATCTACAACTGGACTCACAGGAGAGGTTCAAATCATAGAAAGTTAGAGTGTCGGTCCACTTTTACTTATGTCGACATTGTGCCTTTTGTATTAAATTTCGATGCAATTTCTGTGTTTCATCGTCAATAAGAAGTGCAAGGTACACAGTAAACCTGAAGTGAAGCATCGGAATCTAAAACTGGGCTCACAGGAGAGGTTCAAATCATAGAAACTGAGGGTGTCAGTCCTCTTGTACTTATGTCGGCATTGTGCCATTTGTATTAAATTCGGATGCAATTTCTGTGTTTCATCGTCAATAAGAAGGTCCAAGGGATACAGTAAACCTGAAGTGAAGCATCGGAATCTAAAACTGGACTCACAGGAGAAGTTCAAATCATAGAAAGTTAGAGTGTCAGTCCTCTTGTACTTAAGTCGGCATTGTGCCTTTTGTATTAAATTCGGATGCAATTTCTGTGTTTCACCGTCAATAAGAAAGTCCAAGGGATACAGTAAACCTGAAGTGAAGCATCGGAATCTAAAACTGGACTCACAGGAGAGGTTCAAATCATAGAGAGTTAGAGTGTCACTCCTCTTGTACTTAAGTCGGTATTGTGCCTTTTGTATTAAATTCGGATGCAATATCTGTGTTTCATCGTCAATAAGAAGGTGCAATGTATACAGTAGACATGAAGTGAAGCATCGGAATCTAAAACTGGGCTCACAGGAGAGGTTCAAATCATAGAAACTTAGTCATTCCTCTTGTACTTGAGTCGGCATTGTGCCTTTTGCATTAAATTCCGATGCTATTTCAGTGTCTCATCGTCAATAAGAGGGTGCAAGGTATACAGTAAACCTGAAGTGAAGCATCGGAATCTAAAACTGGACTCACAGGAGAGGTTCAAATCAAAGAAAGTGAGAGTGTCAGTCCTCTTGTACTTAAGTCGGCATTGTGCCATTTGTATTAAATTCGGACGCAATTTCTGTGTTTCATCGTCAATAAGAAGGTCCAAGGGATACAAAAAACCTGAAGTGAAGCATCGGAATCTAAAACTGGATTCACAGGAGAGGTTCAAATCAAAGAAAGTGAGAGTGTCAGTCCTCTTGTACTTAAGTCGGCATTGTGAATTTTTAATTTAATTCCGATGCAATTTCTGTGTTTTATCGTCAATAAGAACGTCCAAGTGATATAGTAAACCTGAAGTGGAGCAACGGATTCTAAACCTGGACTCACAGGAGAGGTTCAAATCATAGAAAGAGAGAGTGTCAGTCCTCTTTTACTTAAGTCGGAATTGTGCCTCTTTAATTTAATTCCGATGCAATTTCTGTGTGTCATCGTCAATAAGAAGGTCAAAGGGAGACAGTAAACCTGAAGTGCAGCATCGGAATCTAAAACTGGACTCACAGGAGAGGTTCAAATCATACAAAGTTAGAGTGTCAGTCCTCTTTTACTTAAGTCAGCATTGTGCGTTTTGTATTAAATTCGATGCCATTTCTGTGTTTCATCGTCAATAAGAAGGTGCAAGGTATACAGTAAACCTGAAGTGAAGCATCGGAGTCTAAAACTGGACTCACATCAGAGGTTCAAATCATAGAAAGTGAGAGTGTCAGTCCTCTTGTACTTAAGTCGGCATTGTGCCATTTGTATTAAATTCGGATGCAATTTCTGTGTTTCATCGTCAATAAGAAGGTCCAAGGGATACAGTTAACCTGAAGTGAAGCATCGGAACCTAAAACTGGACTCACAGGAGAGGTTCATATCATAGAAAGTTAGAATGTCAGTCCACTTGTACTTATGTCGGCATTGTGCCTTTTGTTCTAAATTCGGATGCAATTTCTGTGTTTCATCGTCAATAAGACGGTCCAAGGGACACAGTAAACCTTAAGTGAAACCTCGGGATCCACAACTGGACTCACAGGAGAGGTTCAAATCATAGAAAGTTAGAGTGTCAGTGCACTTTTACTTAAGTCGACATTGTGCTTTTGTATTACATTTCGATGCAATTTCTGTGTTTCATCGTCAATAAGAAGGTGCAAGGTACACAGTAAACCTGAAGTGAAACATCGGAATCTAAAACTGGACTCACAGGAGAGGTTCAATTCATAGAAACTGAGGATGTCAGTCCTCTTGTACTTAAGTCGGCATTGTGCCATTTGTATTAAATTCGGATGCAATTTCTGTGTTTCATCGTCAATAAGAAGGTGCAAGGTACACAGTAAACCTGAAGTGAAGCATCGGAATCTAAAACTGCACTCACAGGAGAGGTTCAAACCAAAGAAAGTGAGAGTGTCAGTCCTCTTGTACTTAAGTCGTCATTGTGCCATTTGTATCAAATTCGGATGCAATTTCTGCGTTTCATCGTCAATAAGTAGGTCGAAGGGATACAGTTAACCTGAAGTGAAGCATCGGAACCTAAAACTGGACTCACAGGAGAGGTTCATGTCATAGAAAGTTAGAATGTCAGTCCACTTGTACATATGTCGGCATTGTGCCTTTTGTTCTAAATTCGGATGCAATTTCTATGTTTCATCGTCAATAAGAAGGTCCAAGGGATACAGTAAACCTGAAGTGAAGCATCGGAATCTAAAACTGGAGTCACAGGAGAGGTTCGAATCATGGAAAGTGAGAGTGTCAGTCCTCTTTTACTTAAGTCGGCATTGTGCATTTTGTATTAAATTCCGATGCAATTTGAGTGTCTCATCGTCAATAAGAAGGTGCAAGGTATACAGTAAACCTGAAGTGAAGCATCGGAATCTAAAACTGGTCTCACAGGAGAGGTTCAAATCAAAGAAAGTGAGAGTGTCAGTCCTCTTGTACTTAAGTCGGCATTGTGCCATTTGTATTAAATTCGGATGCAATTTCTGTGTTTCATCGTCAATAAGAAGGTCCAGGGATACAGTAAACCTGAAGTGAAGCATCGGAATTTAAAACTGGACTCACAGGAGAGGTTCAAATCGTATAGAGTTAGAGTGTCACTCCTCTTGTACTTAAGTCGGTATTGTAAATTTTGTATTAAATTCGGATGCAATATCTGTGTTTCATCGTCAATAAGAAGGTGCAATGTATACAGTAGACCTGAAGTGAAGCATCGGTATCTAAAACTGTACTCACAGGAGAGGTTCAAATCATAGAAAGGTAGAGTGTCATTCCTCTTGTACTTAAGTCGCATTGTGCCTTTTGTATTAAATTCCGATGCAATTTCAGTGTCTCATCGTCAATAAGAAGGTGCAAGGTACACAGTAAACCTGAAGTGAAGCATCGGAATCTAAAACTGCACTCACAGGAGAGGTTCAAACCAAAGAAAGTGAGAGTGTCAGTCCACTTGTATATATGTCGGCATTGTGCCTTTTGTTCTAAATTTGGATGCTATTTCTGTGTTTCATCGTCAATAAGAAGGTCCAAGGGACACAGTAAACCTTTAGTGAAACATCGGGATCTACAACTGGACTCACAGGAGAGGTTCAAATCATAGAAAGTTAGAGTGTCAGTCCACTTTTACTTAAGTCAACATTGTGCCTTTTGTATTAAATTCCGATGCAATTTCTGTGTTTCATCGTCAATAAGATGGACCATGAGATACAGAAAACCTGAAGTGAGCATCGGAATCTGAAACTGGACTCACAGGAGGGATTCAAATCATAGAAAGTGAGAGTGTCAGTCCTCTTTTACTTAAGTCGGCATTGTGCCTTTTGCATTAAATTCCGATGCAATTTCTGTGTAACATCGTCAATAAGAAGGTGCAGGGTATACAGTAAACCAGAAGTGAAGCATCGGAATCTAAAACTGGACTCACAGGAGAGGTTCAAATCATAGAAGGTGAGAGTGTCAGTCCTCTTTTACTTAAGACGGCATTGTGCCATTTGTATTAAATTCGGATGCAATTTCTGTGTTTCATCGTCAATACGATGGTCCAATGGATGCAGAAAGCCTGAAGCGATGCGTCGGAATCTAAAACTGGACTAACAGGAGAGGTTCATATCATAGAAAGTTAGAGTGTCAGTCCCCTTGTAATTAAGTCGGCATTGTGCCTTTTGTATTAATTTCGGATGCAATTTCTGTGTTTCATCGTCAATAAGAAGGTCCAAGGGATACAGTAAACCTGAAGTGAAACATCAGAATCTAAATCTGGACTCACAGGAGAGGTTCAAATCATAGAAAGTTAGAGTGTAACTCCTCTTGTACTTGAGTCGGTATTGTGCCTTTTGTATTGAATTCGGATGCAATTTCGGTGTTTCATCGTCAATAACAAGGTCCAAGGGATATAGTAAACCTGAAGTGAAGCATCGGAATCTAAAACTGGACTCACAGGAGAAGTTCAAATCATAGAAAGTTAGAGTGTCAGTCCTCTTGTACTTAAGTCGGCATTGTGCCTTTTGTATTAAATTCGGATGCAATTTCTGTGTTTCACCGTCAATAAGAAAGTCCAAGGGATACAGTAAACCTGAAGTGAAGCATCGGAGTCTAAAACTGGACTCACATGAGAGGTTCAAATCATAGAGAGTTAGAGTGTCACTCCTCTTGTACTTAAGTCGGAATTGCAAATTTTGTATTAAATTCGGATGCAACATCTGTGTTTCATCGTCAATAAGAAGGTGCAATGTATACAGTAGACCTGAAGTGAAGCATCGGAATCTAAAACTGGACTCACAGGAGAGGTTCGAATCATGGAAAGTGAGAGTGTAATTCCTCTTTTACTTAAGTCGGCATTGTGCCATTTGTATTAAATTCGGATGCAATTTCTGTGTTTCATCGTCAATAAGAAGGTCCAAGGGATACAGAAAACCTGAAGTGAAGCATCGGAATCTAAAACTGGCCTCTCAGGAGAGGGTCAAATCACAGATAGTGAGAGTGTCAGTCTTCTTGTAATTAAGTCGGCATTATGCCGTTTGTATTAAATTCGGATGCAATATCCGTGTTTCATCGTCAATAAGAAGGTCCAAGGGATACAGTAAACCTGAAGTGAAGCATCTGAATCCAAAACTGGACTCACAGGAGAGGTTCAAATCATAGAAAGTTAGAATGTCAGTCCTCTTGTACTTAATTCGGCATTGTGCGTTTTGTATTAAATTCGGATGCAATTTCTGTGTCTCATCGTCAATAAGGAGGTGAAAGGTAAACAGTAAACCTGAAGTGAAGCATCGGAACCTAAAACTGGACTCACAGGAGCAGTTCAAATCAAAGAAAGTTAGAGACTCACTCCTCTTGTACTTACGTCGGTATTGTGCCTTTTGTATTGAATTCGGATGCAATTTCTTTGTTTCATCGTCAATAAGAAGGTCGAAGGGAGACAGTAAACATGAAGTGAAGCATCGGAATCTGAAACTGAACTCACAGGAGAGGTTCAAATCATAGAAAGTTAGAATGTCAGTCCTCTTGTACTTAATTCGGCATTGTCCGTTTTGTATTATATTCGGATGCAATTCCTGTGTTTCATCGTCAATAAGGAGGTGCAAGGTAAACAGTAAACCTGAAGTGAAGCATCGGAATCTAAAACTGGACTCACAGGAGTAGTTCAAATCATAGAAAGTGAGAGTCTCAGTCCTCTTGTACTTAAGTCGACATCGTGCCATTTGTATTAAATTGGGATGCAATTTCTGTGTTTCATCTTCAATAAGAAGGTCCAAGCTATACAGTAAACCTGATGTGAAGCATCGGAACCTAAAACTGGACTCACACGAGAGGTTCAAATCATAGAAAGTTAGAGTGTCACTCCTATTGTACTTAAGTCAGTATTGTGCGTTTTGTATTAAATTCGGATGCAATTCCTGTGTTTCATCGTCAATAAGGAGGTGCAAGGTATACAGTAAACCTGAAGTGAAGCATCGGAATCTAAAACTGGACTCACAGGAAAGGTACAAATCATAGAAAGTTAGAGTGTCAGTCCACTTTTACTTAAGTCGACATTAAGCCCTTTGTATTAAATTCCGATGCAATTTCTGTGTTTCATCGTCAATAACAAGGTGTAAGGTACACAGTAAACCTGAAGTGAAGCATCGGAATCTAAAACTGGACTCACATTAGAGGTTCAAATCAAAGAAACTGAGAGTGTCAGTCCTCTTGTACTGAAGTCGGCATTGTGCCATTTATATTAAATTCGGATGCAATATCTGTGTTTCATCGTCAATACGAAGGTCCAATGGATACAGTAAACCTAAAGTGAAGCATCGGAATCTAAAACTGGACTCACAGGAGAGGTTCAAATCAAAGAAAGTGAGAGTGTCAGTCCTCTTGTACTTAAGTCGGCATTGTGCGTTTTGAATTTAATTCCGATGCAATTTCTGTGTTTCATCGTCAATAAGAAGGTGCAAGGTATACCGTAAACCTTAAGTGAAGCATCGGAATCTAAAACTGGACTCACAGGAGAGGTTCAAATCATAGAAAGTGAGAGTGTCAGTCCTCTTGTACTTAAGTCGGCATTGTGCCATTGGTATTAAATTCGGATGCAATTTCTGTGTTTCATCGTCAATAAGAAGGTCCAAGGGATACAGTAAACCTGAAGTGAAGCATCGGAATCTAAGACTGGACTCACAGGAGAGGTTCAAATCATAGAATGTTAGAGTGTTAGTCCTCTTTTACTTAAGTCGGCATTGTGCCTTTTGTATTAAATTCGGATGAATTTTCTGTGTTTAATCGTCAATAAGAAGGTCCAAGGGAGACTGTAAACCTGAAGTGAAGCATCGGAATCTAAGACTGGACTCACAGGAGAGGTTCAAATCATAGAAAGTTAGAGTGTCATTCCTCTTTTACTTAAGTCGGCATTGTGCCATTTGTATTAAATTCGGATGCAATTTCCGTGTTTCATCGTCAATAAGAAGGTCTAAGGGATACAGTAAACCTGAAGTGAAGCATCGGAATCCTAAACTGGACTGACAGGAGAAGTTCAAATCATAGAAAGTTAGAGACTCACTCCTCTTGTACTTACGTCGGTATTGCGTCTTTTGTATTGAATTCGGATGTAATTTCTTTGTTTCATCGTCAATAAGGAGGTCGAGGGGAGACAGTAAACCTGAAGTCAAGCATCGGAATCTGAAACTGGACTCACAGGAGAGGTTCAAATCATAGAAATTTAGAATGTCAGTCCTCTTGTACTTAATTCGGCATTGTGCGTTTTGTATTTTATTCGGATGCAATTTCTGTGTTTCATCGTCAATAAGAAGGTGCAAGGTATACCGTAAACCTTAGGTGAAGCATCGGAATCTAAAACTGGACTCACAGGAGAGGTTCAAATCATAGAAAGGTAGAGTGTCATTCCTCTTGTACTTAAGTCGCATTGTGCCTTTCAATTTAGTTCCGATGCAATTTCTGTGTTTCATCGTCAATAAGAAGGACGAAGGGAGACAGTAAACCTGAAGTGAAGCATCGGAATCTGAAACTGGACTCACAGGAGTGGTTCAAATCATAGAAACCGAGAGTGTCAGTCCTCTTGTACTTAAGTCGACATCGTGCCATTTGTATTAAATTGGGATGCAATTTCTGTGTTTCATCTTCAATAAGAAGGTCCAATCTATACAGTAAACCTGAAGTGAAGCATCGGAATCTAAAACTGGACTCACAGGAGAGGTTCAAATCATAGAAAGTTAGAGTGTCACTCCTATTGTACTTAAGTCGGTATTGTGCCCTTTGTATTAAATTCGGATGCAATTTCTGTGGTTCATCGTCAATAAGAATGTCCAAGGGATACAGTAAACCTGAATTAAAGCATCGGAATCTAAAACTGGATGCACAGGAGAGGTTCAAATCATAGAAAGTTAGAATGTCAGTCCTCTTGTACTTAAGTCGGCATTGTGCGTTTTGACTTTAATTCCGATGCAATTTCTGTGTTTCATCGTCAATAAGAAGGTGCAAGGTATACAGTAAACCTGAAGTGAAGCATCGGAATCTAAACTGGACTCACAGGAGAGGTTCAAATCATAGAAAGTGGGAGTGTCAGTCCTCTTGTACTTACGTCGGTATTGTGCCTATTGTATTGAATACCGATGCAATTTCTGTGTTTCATCGCCAATAAGAAGGTCCAAAGGATACAGAAAACCTGAAGTGAAGCATCGGAATCTAAAACTGGATTTACAGGAGAGCTTCAAATCAAAGAAAGTGAGAGTGTCAGTCCTCTTGTACTTAAGTCGGCATTGTGCCTTTTGAATTTAATTCCGATGCAATTTCTGTGTATTATCGTCAATAAGAACGCCCAAGGGATACAGTAAACCTGAAGTGAAGCAACGGAATCTAAAACTGGACTCACAGGAGAGCTTCAAATCAAAGAAAGTGAGAGTGTCAGTCCTCTTGTACTTAAGTCGACATCGTGCCATTTGTATTAAATTGGGATGCAATTTCTGTGTTTCATCTTCAATAAGAAGGTCCAATCTATACAGTAAACCTGAAGTGAAGCATCGGAATCTAAAACTGGACTCACAGGATTGGTTCAAATCATACAAAGTTAGAGAGTCAGTCCTCTTTTACTTAAGTCAGCATTGTGTCTTTTGTATTAAATTCCGATGCAATTTCTGTGTTTCATCGTCATTAAGAAGGTGCAAGGTATACAGTAAACCGAAGTGAAGCATCAGAATCTAAAACTGGACTCACATCAGAGGTTCAAATCATAGAAAGTGAGAGTGTCAGTCCTCTTGTACTTAAGTCGGCATTGTGCCATTTGTATTAAATTCGAATGCAATTTCTGTGTTCATCGTGAATAAGATGGTCCAAGGGATACAGTTAACCTGAAGTGAAGCATCGGAATCTAAAACTGGACTCACAGAAGAGGTTCATATCATAGATAGTTAGAATGTCAGTCCTCTTGTACTTAAGTCGGCATTGTGCGTTTTGAATTTAATTCCGATGCAATTTCTGTGTTTTATCGTCAATAAGAACGTCCAA